>NW_027478370.1:0-13324 GCF_051020975.1 Osmia lignaria lignaria | reverse complement strand
ATGGACATCAACCGCAGCGCTGTTTCCGGTACAATGATGACAGGCGGCGGATACAATCAACTAGAAGAAATACTTTCTGGCATGAACGTGTCCTGCATGAGCAAGAGAATTTACGAAAAATGCCAAGATGAAATAATCGATGCGTTCGAATTGGCTGCGCAACGAGAAATAGAAAACGCAGGGACATTAGAAAAAGAGCTAGCCATAGCAAGAGGCGATATGCTTCCAGGCTGTAATATACCATGCATTCCAGTTGTCGCAGATGGCAGCTGGATGAAGAGATCATACCGTGGAGGTGATTACAACTCTCTGTCTGGTGTAGGAGCCATCGTGGGATACCACACCAAAAAGGTGTTCTACATCAATGTAAAAAATAAATTTTGTATAATTTGCCAAACCGCTGCCAAGAAGAAGGAAGAGGCACGGCAGCATCGTTGCTTTAAAAATTGGGGTCGTAACCAGAATTCAACTGGTATGGAAAGTGCTGCTATTGTAGACGGATTTAAATGCAGCATACAAATGCACGGCCTGATATATTCAATATTAGTTGCCGATGGAGATAGCAGTGTGTACAAAAAGATATTGGACAATGATCCATACAAAGAATATATGGTGCATGTACGAAAAATTGAATGTACCAATCACCTGCTACGCAACTTTAGTAGAAAAATAAATGAGATCGCCACAAAAAGCCGCTTCAAAGAACTACGAGCTATTGTAAAAGAGAATGCCCTGCGCCTGCGCACTGGTGTGAAAAAAGCTGCAGAATACCGATTCAAAGAGAAAGTAACACTCGCTGATCAAATAAAAAATTTAAAAACAGATATGAAAAATGTAGCGAGTCATGTTTTCGGTGAACATCAGGAGTGTCAACGACTAGCATACTTTTGCAACAAATACTCTGACCCGAACGGAGTGAACTATGTTCCACAATTGAAAGAATGCGGTATTTATCAAAGCATTGAAGAAGCAATGCAACCGCTCTTTCCTCAAGCTGAAAGCTTGTTATATGGATTAAATAATAATGCAGTGGAGAGTTTCAATAACATAATTGTGAAATTCATCGGTGGCAAAAGAATAAACTTTGGACTCAAGGGCTCGTATCAGGGTAGAGTCTCTGCTGCTGTTCTTCATTTCAATTCAAGAGAGTCGTTCAGCCGATTGAGTACTGCTATGAACAAGGAACCGACAGCCATCGTACAAAATATGGAACAACGACGTAAGCATGCATCGCAAATGGCAGCGAAATATAAGCAAAATGCCAAAGCATGTTCTTCTCGATACGAAAAGCAATCGTGCGACAAAGATTACGGCCCCACGGCAGAAAAACCAGATATGGAAGAAGCAGTATTCTCTTCTGAGTGTGAGAGGCACATGCTTACACTCCTTCAGTGGCAAACGATGAAACATAAAATTGAAGCAGAAACTCGCGATCAGGCCAAGAGCGAAAAATGGATAGCCTACCGTAAAAAATTATTAACTGCATCGCATTTCGGCAAGGTATGCCGATTGAGAAAGAATACACCAAGAGGAAATACGATAAAGAGTATAATGTATCCGCAAATTCAATATTCGCGTTCCCTTGAATACGGAAGAGAGAACGAGGCAAATGCCTTGAAACAATTGGAAACGGAAATGGGAATCCATATTCTACCGTGTGGTTTATTCATCGATGCCGTTGTGCCTTATTTAGGTGCAACTCCTGACGGCCTCGTGGACGATGATACTATCGTCGAAGTGAAATGCCCTGAATCGGCGAAGGATTTATCGCCTGCTGAAGCAATAGAGCAACTTCCTGCAATACGGCGTATTTTCCGGGGTGATGAAATGAATAAAATTCATCATTACTATTATCAAGTGCAAGGACAGTTACACATAACGAATAGACAATGTGCTCTATTCTGTTTATGGACAAAGAAGGGAATAAAAATTACAAAAGTATAAAGAGACGACAGATTCTGGGCAACAGAAATGGAGCAAAAACTGAAAAGGTTTTATGAAGACTCCATGTTGCCAGAAATTATAGACAGCAGATTTAATCGGCAGCAACCTATTAGAGAGCCTGCATACATAAAACAGAGCAACAATACATGTACCAGTACACAAGAAAGTACATGTGACGACGTACATAAAAATCAGAATTGCACCGACGAGTGCACACACCACACATGATGAGGTGTATAATAAACGATTGCAATCTAAGGTCGCAATGCACCTGCGGGTGCACACAGCTCATATGATGAGCTGTTCTACAGTCTATTCAGACTACACTCGGCGGTGCACACACCACACATGATGAGGTGTATAATAATATCTTTGACGGGGGTGGTGGTGGATCTCTTCACACTCTCCTATTAATTTTTACTTTCAGCTACTTCTTTAATTTATCGGAAGGGAAAACAATTTATAATCTGGGAGGAAACGGGAATACACGTGTATAAAAAGGTAAGTACAATGCCTCTATTTTTATTACCTGTACGTGAATTCATTTATAATCATTATCATGTTGTATTTATTTATTTAGGAGGTCCGCAATAAATGCACAGAAGTACAAATGTGGAGAGTGAAGAGGACTGTCTTTGACGGGAGTGGTGGTGGGTCTCTTCACACTCTCCTATTAATTTTTACTTTCAGCTACTTTTCCTTACTTTGCAAGGGAAGAGAACAATTTTTTCATATCAAATGGAAATATGTATGACAGCGTAAGTATGACACATACTTTTAGGTACAAAAGTACAAATGTGGAGAGTGAAGAGGACCGTCTTTGACGGAGGTGGTGGTGGGTCTCTTCACACTCTCCTATTAATTTTTACTTTCCTAATAGTGGATTCATCAGGAAGTGTAAGTAACAGATTTTACATTCAAATAGTATAAAATCAAAAAGAAATTGTTATATTTCTTTTTACAGATCAAACCAGGGTGTACAGCATGATAGTACAAGCGATTCGGAATCGTCTCAACCAAATTGTATACATAATGTTTGTTCAATAATTGCTTTCAATTATCTTATAAGTGTATGGAGTTCATGTTCTACTGTATTATTTCATTAATAAAAAAGGCTTCCCTTTTTGTTTAATCTATTTATTTACTAATCTAACCATAACTTAACCGTTTAGTATTTTTATATAAAAAAAGATGTTTATTTTTCTGGGATTTCCCATCATTTATTTTTCATTCTCAATTATAGTTCCTCACTCCAACGTAACATATTGTAGCATAAGCATATTTGAATTAATTAAAAGTATAATAAATTTGCACTATTAACCAAACTTTGCGTTTAAATTTTGTCAAGTACAATGCGGCAGCTGACTATTTCTTTTACATTCAGAATAGAATACAGAATTAGAAAAAAGCGCCCTCTCGTTTTCATCGGCCATCCGTATGTCTATGGGTATTACCATTTTTGTGCAGAAAAATCTGCTGTAATACCGACCGGCCAAATCGGAGAGGTCACGTGCCGTGTCTACCCCCTTAAGGAACGTGTATATTACATTTGAGGCACCCGAATACTTTACACCCACCGACGTATCCAACAGGAGGGTTGGAAATGAAATCCGGTCGCGGTGTCGGTTCTGCTTTCAAACGTTGCATATATCCAGCCGAGGTGTCGGTTCTGGGCATTTAAACGTTGCATATATCCAGCCGAGGTGTCGATTCTGGGCATTTAATGTTTCATATATCCAGCCGAGGTGTCGATTCTGGGCATTTAATGTTGCATATATCCAGTCGAAGTGTCGATTCTGCGTCCGTACACATCGT
Organism: Osmia lignaria lignaria; assembly: GCF_051020975.1. NCBI lineage: Eukaryota > Metazoa > Arthropoda > Insecta > Hymenoptera > Megachilidae > Osmia > Osmia lignaria. The sequence continues at coordinate 9,565 of NW_027478370.1, read as the reverse complement.
TTGTATTCAGCCGCGATACCTATTCTACGTTCGTACACAACATGCGACGTCTTGCATGTTGCATGTCGCGTGTTTGATGCATCTTTGGTATACGGCTTGCCTTATGTTTGGTATCATTTTAATCAGAAAAATCTCACAAATGCGTTAGTAAAAGTTTCATTAAGAGAAAGTTAAAAATAAAAAAGTTTTATCGTTGAATTAGTATTAGTCACACCGATATAACGGTTCGGATCGTATTACACGGCTTCCTCGTCGAGCGTCTCGGTTCGCTTAGGGCAGTCCTGTCCAAGTAGGGGAATTTACTCCTGGAACACATGTTTTGGGTCCCCTTCCAACGCTGCTCCTTCAAGCTCCATTTCTCCGAGGAGACAGTACCGCCGCTAGGAAAGACGAAGAGACGGTAGTCAGAACCGTTCCATCTTACTTGAAGGAGCAGCGTTGGAAGGGGACCCAAAACATGTGTTCCAGGAGTGGATTCCCCTACTTGGACAGGCCTGGCTTAGAGGGATCCCCCCAAGTGGAGGGGATAGCGATGTTGCATATATCCAGTCAAACTTTTGTTGCATATATCCAGCTTTTACTGTAGTGCATAGAAAAGTGTCCGGACTAGTACAGTTGAACTTTGAAAATCGAGAGTACAAGATATACCGCTTGACTAAAGAAATGGGTCCGGACAGGTCTGTTCGGAAGCCTAGTTAGTGGTGGGGGACTACTCGACCAGAAAAATCCAATGAAACGGATCCACTCGACTAAATCGTTTTACTAAACTACTCGACTAAACTATAGTGTCCATACACTAAACTACTCGCCACTCGACTAAACTACTAGCCGTGTCTGAACCAGCCTTTAGAGTCACACGCTGCGACAAGTTTGACGAAACTCACTCAGTGTACATATACGCAAAATACATTGTAATAGTAGCAAAAGTTTATTGCAAATATCTCGACAATTAAGGCTGAACGGCAATTATATGTATAGGAAAAAGTTATTCAAAATATCAAGTTTCATAACATATTCAAATTTCATTAAAATCGGTGAGATGACACCCTTTCTATATGCAGTAAAACTCCATTTATCCTAACTAATTTCGACACAGTATATATTCGATTAACCGAATATATTTCTGAGCTCCTATTATCTGAACTCTGTAACGTTATTTATTTTTCTACTTGTGCGAAGGAGAATGTGACGCGAGTAGTTTGGGCGTACGATTTCCCCTGCGATTCTCAAGGAGTGGTTCGCGTTCGCGAAGGCAGAAGGAACGGTGAAGTCAGTAATGAGACGTAATTTTGCGGTGTAACAAAATAATAATTTATTCAAAAAAAAGTAGTGACTGGAGTGTGACAAAAGAGCCTATCACAGAATGGTGGAAGCACCGCAAATCTTATGACAACTTATGCGTTGAACAATCAACGGAACGCAATTCTCATCTACGAGATGTTCAATAGACTCGTTTATCACAAGATATAATATACGAAGGGTTTGACTAGATTGATCGTCAATGATTTGTACAAGGCACGCAGATCGGATTCGTGCGCGAATCGGAAATGTAATACAAAAATAGGAACGCAACAGTATCCACCTCTTTCACTTATATTTTATGGCTCATTGTCAGTGTCGATCCTCAGTACAGTAAAACCTGGATAAATGCAACGAAAGAATGCTTGGATAAGTGCAACATCGCTATACCTTCCACTTGAGCCGCTCGACGAGGAAACCGTGTAATATGATCCGACCGTAATATCGGTGTGACTAATACTAATTGAACGATAAAACTTTTTTATTTTTAACTTTTTCTTTATGAAACTTTTACTAACGCATTTGTGAGATTTTCCTGATTAAAATGACACCAAACACGATATAGGTTGAATGATATTTATAAACAATAGTAATAGAATAAACAACATAGAATTGACACCACGACTGAATATAAATGATGTGTACGGACGCAGAATCGGCATGTCGGATAAATACAAAACATGTGTACGGACGCAGAATCGGCACCTCGCTTAGATAAATGCAACATTAAATGCCCAGAATCGCCACCTTGCCTGGATAAATGAAACCTTTGAAACCAAAGCCGACACCGCGACTGGTTTTGATTTCGATCTCTGTTGCTTTTCGCCAACCTTTAACATCAATTTTAGCAAGTAATTATAATTGAAACTATATCGTGTTTGGTACAATTTTAATCAGAAAAATTTCACCAATGCGTTAGTAAAAGTTTCAATAAAAAAAAGTCAAAAATAAAAAAGTTTTATAGTTGAATTAGTATTAGTCACACTGATACGTTTCGGCTCTTTCCTTTCATCATCGGACCTCTCTCTTTCCGTCACTGTCTGTCCCTTTCTACGTTCACGCTTGGCTGGTCGTCGCGTGTAATCCGAGATTCGACACCTCGCTTGGATAAATGCAACCACTGGGTCCCAATCTTGGTTGCATTTATCCAGGTTTTACTGTATAGGAAAGAACAGTAGGATCACTCTGCCTATAAGCGTACCAATAATTGTCGCTCGCGCATGACCGAATCGCACAACCAACAATATGGCAGCTGTGAATATATATGATAATAGTTTCTTGCATTTTAACCTCTGTTACTTCTAAAACATTCCTGTTGCGATAAAATTCAGTAAATTTTATACAGAAATATAAAATATGAGTGAAAGAGATGGATACCGTTGTTCCTTCAAAGGGTGCCAAAGTGCAAGCAGTGACAGCAGTAACAGGCGTTCTAGGACACCCTATATTTTATATCTGTCAAATGATATTTATCCAACGTTTCTTGTACATTTTAGATATAGACATTATTATTATTATCATCATTGTTTTATCAAAATATTACCACTTTATGGGTTGTTTATTAATCTCTAAGATATGCTGTATACATTATACATTTATATATAATTTATTAGAACTTTATTAATTGAATAATTGTTGTATATAATAATTGTATTGTACAGAGATTTCAATAAAATGTGTATTTTAATTAAATGTAGATATTTAGTAGTCTTTTTATGGTATTCTATTACGAAATCTCTTTTTGATTGTACCGAGTCCTTTTCAAATTAAAGCCCGCCCACAACCAGCAATATGGCGATCTATTGGTCATGAGATCAAAGGTGCCGACACGGAGTGAGCCTACTGTTCTTTCCTATACTGTGACTTTGTACTGTACTATGTAACTATAGGAATGTACGGTTACAACTCAGGCTACGCATGATATCAATTATGCGAACTAGCGTGTTTGCCTTGTATCTAAGCATTAAAACAAAAGATAGCGTATCTTCAAAACGTTCATTTACAAAAGAATTATTACTCTAGTGCTCAAATCCAGTTATACAAACATCAGCTCCTATTAAACGAACAGCTGAACAGTAATGGAAGCGGGATTTAATGACCTCCTATTATCCGAATTATCCACTTATCCGAATCGTCATAACTTCCGACCGATTCGGATAAATGGAGTTTTACTGTACGTAATTAGTATTTGTTTTTCCTACAATGCTTTTACCTATTCTTACACAAGAGTTTAATGTTGAGTTTAGCAAACGTTATCACTGAAATAACAGTTCGGAAAATATTCCACATAATGTCCTTCGCGTTGGAAAAAGAGACAAAACTAGTACTGTTACGTAGCGACAGTTATCGGTAATTATTTAGAAAGCGGACGACATCATTGCCTTCGATGATTTTTCAATGTATCGTTAAGCTCAATATTTTGAACAACTTTTTCCTATACATATAACCGTCTCTCGGCCCAAGCTTCAGAGATATTCTTGAAAAGCATTCGGCATTATTCATTGAATTTTACCAACATATAGGTATGCGTAGGAGGCAACATATGCGTTAGTATTGTTGCCTGACTGACAGCTGTTAAACGAAGGACGCACGTCCTTTACAATGTAATTAAAAGTGAATATCATCAATGTATTAATTAAGATATATTTTTCACCGGCTGGCAACACGTCCGTAAAATAATAACTTTTATTTACGTTGTCAATATTCAATAAAATAATTTTTAACACCCGGTTACCGAATGACCCATTTGATAATTTCAAGTAAACAATATTCAACGGGAATCAACATATCCATTGCGAATGAACTACATGTACATCAGAAGTGCTGCCAACTTCTAATACAATCGTAAAAATTACAAATGTTTTCAGCCATACCTATACCGTTCTGCATTATTTCTTACGACATATTAATTACCAAGTTTGCCATATCGCAATCAAATAATTATTGACAGCATCGTATATTTGGATATTTTTAATTTTACGCCGCCTCCGAAAAGATTGAAATGTATTTAGTATACAGTAAAAGCTGGATATATGCAACAAAAGTTTGGCTGGATATATGCAACATCGCTATCCCCTCCACTTGGGGGGATCCCCCTAAGCCGAACCGAGCCGCTCGGCAAAGAAACCGTGTAATATGATCCGACCGTAATATCGGTGTGACTAATACTAATTGAACGATAAAACTTTTTTATTTTTAACTTTTTCTTAATGAAACTTTTACTAACGCATTTGTGAGATTTTTCTGATTAAAATGACACCAAATACGATATAGTTTCAATTATATTTATAAGCAATAGTAATAGAATAAACAACATAGAATTGACACCATGACTAAATATAAATGATGTGTACGGACGCAGAGTCGACATGTCGGCTGAATACAAAAGATGTGTACGGACTCAGAATCGACACCTCGCTTGGATAAATGCAACATTTAAATGCCCAGAATCGACACCTCGCCTGGGTAAATGCAACATTTAAATGCCCAGAATCGACACCTCGCCTGGATAAATAAAACCTTTGAAAACACAGAGCCGACACCTGGGCTGGTTTTGGTTTCGACTCTCTTGCTTTTCGCGAACTTTTAACATCAATTTTAGCAAGTAATTATAATTCAAACTATATTGTGTTTTGTATCATTTTAATAAGAAAAATGTCACCAATCCGCTGATAAAAGTTTCATTAAAAAAAAGTCAAAAATAAAAAAGTTTTATAGTTGAATTAGTATTAGTCACATCGATACGTTTCGGCTTTTTCCTTTGATCATTGGGCCTCTCTCTCTTTCCCCACTGTCTGTCTCTTTCTACGTTCACGCTTGGCTGACGTCGCGTGTAACCCGAGATTTGACACCTCGCTTGGATAAATGCAACCACTGGGTCCCAATCTCGGTTGCATTTATCCAGGTTTTACTGTATAGGGATTTTAGCACACGAGGAATCGATTGAGACTAATTACAGAGCTGGATCTCTAACCGTTTCAGAGATACAGGTAACTAGTAGTTAGCCCGTAAACTAGACTTGACTAGAGATAATTATCACAAATGACGTCATAAATTGATTCTTGGAGGCTACTCCACCTAACCTAACCTAACTAAACTAATCTGAGCTAAACTAAATTAACGAACCAGTTTTAATTGCCGGGTTTCCCTTTCCTACCCGAGGGAGAAAAGTAATTACTGCAAAGTAAGTGATGCAAATGATCGTTATGTTGAACCATACCTGTAAATAAACGCTAATGCAGTACGAATTTTAGAATTATTTAAATTGAAATATCTCCTAAACTACCATCTTTTCGACATACATAGGTCAGTACTTTTTTATAAAGAACGTCTAGCTACATCGTTTGATGCATAAAAAAGTACCCCATTCCATTTAAAAAAACAAAGTTGACCTTCATATATCCTTGACGCGTCTACGTACGAAAAAACTAATAACACCAGAACATGCTTCACTCGATACCATTTAAGTTCCCTGTGAAACATTTTTCACTACGTGCCACAATACCGAAGAAATCAAGATGTCAAAATCAACTGAGACACCCTGTATAATAGTTTCAGAGATTTCATGCTGACAATAAGTCGAATCTGAAATGATATTAAAACGTTTGGAAAGAATCTTGTCAAAGAAGACTTATGGACAGAACGTTGGAAAAGAGAGTCAGTCTTATCGTTATTGGTAAATATAACCTAAGATCTTCTACAATGTCATTCACTCAATTATCTTGAACAATTATACTAGATAATATTAATTAATGGTAGTCCGACAATGTAGTATGTTAACAACATTTTATTTTACTGATAATCTGGAGTACTTTCCATTTATTGAACGAGGAAAGGTGCTTATCATGGTAGATAAGTTGTTACACAGATGACATAATGGAATAATAAAAACTGAAAAAAAAAACACGCATTTTCAAGAATGTTCCTTTTTTATATTGGACACACTATTATTATTGTAATAACATTATTGACATTATAGACACAATAAATCAGGCACCTTTTTACGAGCATTGGTTGAACTTCATTTTGAGAGACGTTAAATTCTTAACCTTTTTTGACACCCCAGTAGTATCTGATGTGTAGAATCCAAAAATATCAATTGTATGCTATTATTATGCTATTATCATATTAAATCTATTAATCTAAATACACATCCATATATATTTATTCCACGACCCGATCTCATCAACAGTATTTAACACGTAAATTCCAAAAAGACTAATTTTATGCTTTGGAATTCTCTGCTTCTTTCGACACTTTGATAATATTCGGTTGGAAAATTCGTAATTTATATACATATAACTTAACATGTGTCAAACTATAAAACACAATCAGCATTTTGTAATGTGAAACCTCTGTAATATTTACAAGTTCCAGTTACTAGATGTTTTAAACTTCTCGAAAGTCGACTCTTTCGAAAATTGTCGTTACTAAGTTGTTGATCACCTGGCGAGGTTGTTGTCCCTATGACGTCGTCTGTCTGTGACGACATCATCGGGTCGTTGGCCTAGCTGACAGCTGATAGTTTGAAAAAGTAAATACTCTCGGTTTCGGCAGGAGCACGACAAAATCTATCTGTCTTCCGGGTCGAAGCCGGAGCTCGGGGAAATAAAAACCAGTCTATTGACGAAAATAGATTTTTGAATACAATGGTGATTTCTTAAAATTTCGATTCCTTAAAGTGCTGCTTTTCCGCTACAATCTTTATTGTTTAATGTACTGTCCATCGATATTATTTGGCCAAAAACAAAAAGTATAGGTCACAGCGAACACAACACATTTGCATACGGAACTACAATGACGCAATAAAATAGTAAAAATCAATAATTCCGCTATTTCTCCCTGTATTTTTATGATTGACGTATCTTTTCGCCGCAAATCACGAATACTTTTCAATTTTTTAACGGCAGAATGTGCTTATCGTGGACGATAATTTGTTAAATGGCTGACGCAATAAAATTTTTGAAATCGATAATTCCGCTATTTTTCCATACTCTTGGAGTTCATATTGAACCCCTTGATCCCCTTCATATTGATCCCCTTGACCATGTTGTTGCCATCTAATTATCAGTCTCTGGGTGGCGCACGTGGAGTTTTTCAGTCACCGGAAATAGACGGTCTTAGACGTCATAAATTCTCCTTTAGGGTTGCAAGTGGTCGTTCTGCCTGCCACTTCAACTGTTTACAATGAGGACCCAAGTTCAGGTCAATTTTTAGAATTTCTTGAACTCTAACTTTCGCCCACCTAGGCGATGCTTGTGTTCCCCTTTTATATCGGAAATGCACTAAGGGCGGTTGGAAGGGAGGGCACGAGCTCGAAGCAAATTTTAGAGAAGAAGACACTTCGTTTTCGTACCTTGTACAAGACGGATATCAGTCAGATATTCACGACAGATTGTAGTTAATTCAAACACACACATCCAGTTACACGTACACACATATACACACTGCAATAGGAATAAACAATATAATAGTGCATAAATGTGTGCAATCATTTTCTCCCAACCTGCTTGATTGGGTGATACTAATCAAAATCAGACGGCACTTTGTGCAATATCCCAAGGATTGATCAGCAGTCCTTAACACATACATTTTCAGGATCAATCTCCCTTTTTGCCGACAATCACGAGTAATTTTCAATTTCCTAACGACATAAGGTGCTTATCATGAAGGATAATCGCGATTGCCAGTAAAAAGACAGATCGATCATGAAAATGCGTAGAGGAATAAGTGAATTATCGATGTTTTCAGTTTTTACTGTTTTATATTGCGTCATCTACTTAACAACTTATCTTCCACGACAAGCACCTTCTGTTGTCAAAAAATTGAAAAGTATTCGCGATTTCCAATAAAAAGAGATCATGGAAATACATGGAGAAATAGCGGAATTATTGATTTTTTCGATTTTTTACTATTTTATTGCGTCATATTTAGAACAACTTATTTTCCATGATAAAAACCTTCCCTCGTTAAAAAATTAAAAAGTACTCGTGATTTTCAGCAAAAAGAGAAGTTGATCATAAAAATGCATGGAAAAATAGTGGAATTATCGATTTCTACAGTTTTATCGCGTCGGCTGCATAACGCGTTACGTTTTGCCACGTGCTCCGTGTTTCGCTAGGAAATTTTGAAGTATTGGAGATTACCAAGAAAAAGAATTGTAACTGGCACAATATATTGTCGGACTACATGTAATTAATATTATCTAGTACAATTGTCAAGAAATTTAGTGAATTCCGTTTTGTAAGATTTTAGATTACATTTGCCTATGGTGAAATAAAACTAATTCATAGTAATTGAATATCCTCTTCTATCTTTTTTCCATACGTCTTCTTTAAACAAGATCGTTTCTAAATGTTTTAATACCTTTTCTGATTCGTCTGAATAGCAGAATATTTCAGTTGGACTGTTGTAGTAGGATGAAATGAACTTGGGATTTGTAAATACAATATAAGTGATCCAAAATAGATGAAAGTGAAGAGTGAAGTAACTACAACAATATTATAACTTCTTTTTTTTATTTATGAATTTTTAATCGAAAAAAGTATTTATTTGCAACTAGAAGAAGACAATGCGAACCGTAAATTAAATTCTATATTAAGGAAATTGAAACATGAAATTACAAATTAAGTCTCATTTTCTCCTATTAATTTATTTATTTAAAATATTCTAACATTATGATTTACGAGACAAACTTATCTAATTTAATAGTCCTCTTCTTTGGATAATTTGTTCAATGTATCTATCAAATTCTTCTACTCCATAATGTCTTTGTTGTAATTTCCTCATCAATGTCTGAATAAATGCTGAAAATAAAGAAAAAGAAATCATATGGTACTCAACAACATTAATTTGGAATAAAGAATGTATTGAAGAAAATAAGGTGTCATATTTGTAAGAAAGTAACTGCATTCAATTTCCACATATTTTTCACTATAACCTATACCTGTCAAACGTTACACATAACTATTTGACCTCGGTTATTTTATGAAACAAGCATATTGTTCTTCCGTTTCATCCAATTAAGGTGATGAGAGCTGTTCAAATCAGTTACAGGCTGTGGAAATGGTAGATGTGAATAGAATTCACAGCGATAGTACTATACCTTTAATACACAAAACTACTCACCAAATAATATTAAATATATCTAACTTTTATTAAATATATCTAAGCGAGTTGCTTATTTCGAAGCAGAGACCACTTGCTTATTTCGAAGCATTAATGTAGTTGCATTCAATTTCCAGATATTTTTCACCCTAACCTATAC
>NW_027478369.1:0-14436 GCF_051020975.1 Osmia lignaria lignaria | reverse complement strand
ATAAGAAAGAATTTATATTAATTAATTAATATTATACTGGGATAAATAATAATATTATTTTTATATAAATATTTAATATATAATAAATATATTAGTCTATGGGAAGGAATTTATATTAATTAATTAATATTATACTGGGATAAATAATAATATTATTTTTATATAAATATTTAATATATAATAAATATATTAGTCTATGGGAAGGAATTTATATTAATTAATTAATATTATACTGGGATAAATAATAATATTATTTTTATATAAATATTTAATATATAATAAATATATTAGTCTATGGGAAGGAATTTATATTAATTAATTAATATTATACTGGGATAAATAATAATATTATTTTTATATAAATATTTAATATATAATAAATATATTAGTCTATGGGAAGGAATTTATATTAATTAATTAATATTATACTGGGATAAATAATAATATTATTTTTATATAAATATTTAATATATAATAAATATATTAGTCTATGGGAAGGAATTTATATTAATTAATTAATATTATACTGGGATAAATAATAATATTATTTTTATATAAATATTTAATATATAATAAATATATTAGTCTATGGGAAGGAATTTATATTAATTAATTAATATTATACTGGGATAAATAATAATATTATTTTTATATAAATATTTAATATATAATAAATATATTAGTCTATGGGAAGGAATTTATATTAATTAATTAATATTATACTGGGATAAATAATAATATTATTTTTATATAAATATTTAATATATAATAAATATATTAGTCTATGGGAAGGAATTTATATTAATTAATTAATATTATACTGGGATAAATAATAATATTATTTTTATATAAATATTTAATATATAATAAATATATTAGTCTATGGGAAGGAATTTATATTAATTAATTAATATTATACTGGGATAAATAATAATATTATTTTTATATAAATATTTAATATATAATAAATATATTAGTCTATGGGAAGGAATTTATATTAATTAATTAATATTATACTGGGATAAATAATAATATTATTTTTATATAAATATTTAATATATAATAAATATATTAGTCTATGGGAAGGAATTTATATTAATTAATTAATATTATACTGGGATAAATAATAATATTATTTTTATATAAATATTTAATATATAATAAATATATTAGTCTATAAGAAAGAATTTATATTAATTAATTAATATTATACTGGGATAAATAATAATATTATTTTTATATAAATATTTAATATATAATAAATATATTAGTCTATGGGAAGGAATTTATATTAATTAATTAATATTATACTGGGATAAATAATAATATTATTTTTATATAAATATTTAATATATAATAAATATATTAGTCTATGGGAAGGAATTTATATTAATTAATTAATATTATACTGGGATAAATAATAATATTATTTTTATATAAAAATTAAATATAAAAATTAAATATTGATCTGTGAGAAGGAATTTATATTAATTAATTAATATTATACTGGGATAAATAATAATATTATTTTTATATAAATATTTAATATATAATAAATATATTAATCTGTGGGAAAGAATTTATATTAATTAATTAATATTATACTGAGATAAATAATAATATTATTTTTATATAAATATTTAATATATATATATATATATATATATATATATATATAATTTTAAATTTCTATAATATAAAACATTAAATTATAAATTTTAAATTTCTATAGTTTATTTAAAACATTAAATTGCAAATTTAAAAATATTTTTTAAAATTAGAAATTTATAATTTAAATATAATATAATATATATATATATATATATATATATTATAATCATTTACTTATAATTTAATTTTATTTTTAAATAATTTTAATATATTTTTGATTATTAAATTAAAAATTTAATTTTTATATAAAATTTTAAAACATTAAAATTTATATATTTATGATAAATATCTAATCTTACTTTCTTATTTTAATATTTAATTTTTATTTAAATATATAATTTTTTAATAAAAATATTTTATATAACTTTTTTAATTATTAAATTAAAAACTTTTAATTTTAATATATATATATATATATATATATATATATTAAAGAACGTTAAAATTATATATTTAAAAAAATATATAACCCTTTATTCCATATACCTTAATATTTAATTAATATTAATATAATTTTCTTAATTATTAAATTAAAAATTTAATTTTAATATATATATATATATATATAATATATATATATATATATATATATATATATATATATATATAAAGAACGTTAGGATTATATATTTAAAAAATATATAATCCTTTATTTTTCTATTCCTTAATATTTAATTTTTATTTAATATATAATTTTTTAATAAAATAATATTATTTAATATAACTTTCTTAATTATTAAATTAAAAATTTAATATTTATTTATTTATATATATATATATATATATATATAAATATTAAAGAACATTAGGATTATATACTTAAAAAATATATAATCCTCTATTCTCCTTATACTATACCTTAATATTTAATTAATATTAATATAACTTTATTAATTATTAAATTAAAAATTTAATTTTAATATATATATATATATATATATATATATATATATATATATATATATATATATATAATATTAAAGAACGTTAGGATTATATACTTAAAAAATAAAATATATAATCCTCTATTCCTCTATTCTCCTTATCTATACCTTAATATTTAATTAATATTAATATAACTTTATTAATTATTAAATTAAAAATTTAATTTATTTATATATATATATATATATATATATATATACATATATATATATATATATATATATATATATATATATATATATATATATAAATATTAAAGAACGTTAGGATTATATACTTAAAAAATAAAATATATAATCCTTTATTCTCCTTATACTATACCTAAATATTTAATTAATATTAATATAACCTTCTTAATTATTAAATTAAAAATTTAATTTTAATATATATATATATATATATATATATATATATATATATATATATATATATATATATATATATATATATATATATAAGAACGTTAGGATTATATACTTAAAAAATAAAATATATAATCCTCTATTCTCCTTATTACTATACCTTAATATTTAATTAATATTAATATAACCTTCTTAATTATTAAATTAAAAATTTAATTTTAATATATATATATATATATATATATATATATATATATATATAAATATTAAAGAACGTTAGGATTATATACTTAAAAAATAAAATATATAATCCTCTATTCTCCTTATACTATACCTTAATATTTAATTAATATTAATATAACTTTCTTAATTATTAAATTAAAAATTTAATTTTAATATATATATATATATATATATATAAAAACATTAAGATTATATATTTAAAAATATATAATCCTTTATTTTTATAATCTTAATATTTAATTTAATTTTTATTTAATATATAATTTTTTAATAAAATAATATTTAATATAATTTTAATTATTAAATTAAAAATTTAATATATAATATATATATATATATATATATATATAAACATTAAAGAACGTTAGGATTATATACTTAAAAAATATATAATCCTCTACTCTTTATTCTATACCTTAATATTTAATAATATAATATTATTTAATATAACTTTTTTAATTATTAAATTAAAAATTTAATTTATTTATATTTATAATATATATATATATATATATATTAAAGAACGTTAGGATTATATATTTTAAAAATATATAACCCTTTTCTACTATACCTTAATATTTAATTTTTATTTAATATATAATTTTCTAATAAAAATAATATATTTAATACAACTTTTTTAATTATTAAATTAAAAATTTAATTTTAATAAACAAAAATCAAAATATAAATATTAAATTAAATAATTTAATAATTATTTAAACTTTAATTTATATTTAAATAATTATAAAAAAATTTTAATTTCTTAATTATTAAATAATTTTAATTTAATTTTAACAAAATATAAATAAATAATTAAATAATTAAAATTAATTAATTCTATTAATTCTAATAATAAATTTAATTTTAAAATTATATATATATATATATATATATATATATATATATAATTTATTTTAATCTTATTTAATAGTTACAATAAAACATTAAATTTTCAATTTAAATACATTTTTACAAATTTAAATATATGTTAAAAAAATACAAATATAAAATTATATTCAAACTTATAAAAAATTGAAAAAAATATAAAGTTCCTTATATTAAAATATTTTATATTATTTGCTATTGTATTCTAGTAGACAATTTTAATATTAGATCTTTAATAATTTATCATTATCTTTTTGAAAATTAATTTTTATAAAAAAATTAATTTAATTTATTTTATCCCATTATACTTTATTTTAAATTATATTTATATATCATATATTATATATATTATTTCACAATTTTAAATTATAAATATTATATATATTATTCACAATTTTAAATTCTATTTAATATTTATTTACTTAACTTATAAATATTAAAAAATTATTCTATATTTAATTTTAATACAAAATTCCTTAATTTTATTAATTTTCTTAATTTTATAATTTTATTATATATATATATATATATATATATATATATATATATATATATATATATATATATAAATTAAAATTTTTTAATTTGGATATTAGTTAATTTTATAACATTTAAATTGCAATTAAAAATAAATTTTAAATTATATCTTTATAAATAAACTAAATTTAAGTTATTAGACTCATGATCTAAATATAGATTAATTTCTTTTATAAATATTTAATAAAATTATATATTATAATTTTATATATCTACTAATTTTTTTAGTTCCTTAAAATTCAAATTTTTAAATGCTTTTACACTAAGATATATTTAATATATATATATATATATATATATATATATTATTAAACTTAAACATAAATAAAACAATATGCCTGATAAAAGGATTATTTTGATAGAATATATATGTATAATATTTATACTATTGTTAAATAATTTAAATTAAATTTAATTATAAATTATTTATAAAAATTTCCCAATTAAATATTTTTATTAAATTTTCCCTTATTTTACTTTCATTATCTATTTTTTTTTTAGAAAATATTTTTATAAAATGAATAATTTTAGAATTTTTTTCTCTTATTTTTATTGGATATTTAAATTTTAATAATGTAAATAAAATTCCCAGATTAATTTATTTTTTTATCTCTAGAATCTCTAGATTATTAATTTTTATAAATTTTATTTATTCAATAAATTATTTAATTATTCAATTAAAAACTAATACTAATTTAATCTTAATATTTAGATTATTCTTAAAATTAGGAATTTTTCCTTTTAATGTATGAATAATTTATACATTTCCTTTTCTCTCTTGAAACGAAATTTTTTTTTTCTCCACATTTGCAAAAATTATTCCTATTAATTTAATTAGATTTTCTATTTACTTTAATTCTTATTTATTAATATTTTTAACTATAAATAGAATTATTGCTTCTATTTTCATTATAGAAGAAACAAATTTAAAAAAAATTCTAATTTTTTCCTCAATAAATCATTCCTCTTACTTAATTTTTATTTCATTTCTTAATTCTCAAACATTTATTTTTTATTTTATTATTTATTTATTAAATACATTTCTATTACTTTATTTACTTGAAAAAATAAATTTTAAAAATAAAATTTTCACTTTAAATTTAAATAGAATAAAAAATTTTAATTATCTTTTTATTATTATTATTTTTTCTTATAGTATATTACCTCCATTTAGTTCTTTTATAGCAAAATGATTTTTTTTTTATGAAAATATTTTAATTCAAAAATCTATTTTCTTTTTAATTATTTTAGCAATTTCTAGAGTTATTATAACATGAAGTTATTTAAATATTATTAACTATCAACTTACTTTATCGAAATTAACTAAAAAATCTTGATTAAAATTCCCAAAATTCTATTTCAAGAATAATTTTAATTTAATTTTAACCTTTTCTTTAATTTTTTTTTTTAATTTTTATCTATTAATTTTTTAGTATTAGAAAATTTATTTCATTATTAAATTTACAATTTAATCCTTTTATCAGGCATAATACTTATAAAGATTTTAAGTTAACAATAAACTATCAACCTTCAAAGTTGAAAATATAATATTTTTAAATCTTAATTAAATGGTTTTATTCTACTAATCATAAAGATATTGGAATTCTTTATATAATATTTGCTTTATGATCTGGAATAATTGGTTCAGCAATAAGAATTATTATTCGAATAGAATTAAGTATTCCTGGATCATGAATTTCTAATGACCAAATCTATAATTCTTTAGTTACAGCTCATGCTTTTTTAATAATTTTTTTTCTTGTAATACCATTTTTAATTGGGGGATTTGGAAATTGATTAATTCCTTTAATATTAGGAATTCCAGATATAGCTTTTCCCCGAATAAATAATATTAGATTTTGACTTTTACCCCCATCTTTAATAATTTTACTTTTAAGAAATTTTTTAAATCCAAGACCAGGAACAGGATGAACTGTATATCCTCCTTTATCTTCAAATTTATACCATTCTTCACCCTCAGTAGATTTAGCAATTTTTTCTTTACATATTTCAGGATTATCTTCTATTATAGGATCACTAAATTTTATTGTTACAATTATTATAATAAAAAATATTTCCTTAAAACATATACAATTACCTTTATTTCCTTGATCTGTTTTTATTACAACTATTCTTTTACTTTTTTCCTTACCAGTATTAGCTGGTGCTATTACTATATTATTATTTGACCGAAATTTTAATACATCTTTTTTTGATCCAACTGGAGGAGGAGACCCAATTCTTTATCAACATTTATTTTGATTCTTCGGTCACCCAGAAGTCTATATTCTAATCCTTCCAGGATTTGGGTTAATTTCCCAAATTATTTCTAATGAAAGAGGAAAAAAAGAAACTTTTGGAAATATTGGAATAATTTATGCTATATTAAGAATTGGACTTTTAGGTTTTATTGTATGAGCTCATCATATATTTACCGTCGGATTAGATGTAGATACTCGAGCTTATTTTACCTCAGCTACTATAATTATTGCAATTCCAACAGGAATTAAAGTTTTTAGATGACTAGCAACATATCACGGCTCTAAATTAAAAATAAATATATCTATTATATGAACTCTAGGATTTATTTTTCTTTTTACCATAGGAGGATTAACAGGAATTATATTATCTAATTCTTCTATTGATATTATCCTACATGATACATACTATGTTGTAGGACATTTTCATTATGTTTTATCTATAGGAGCTATTTTTTCTATTATAGCCGCTATTATTCACTGATTCCCTATAATCATTGGACTTTCAATAAACCAATCTTGATTAAAAATTCAATTTTTCTTAATATTTATTGGAGTAAATATAACTTTTTTTCCTCAACATTTTTTAGGAATAATAGGAATACCACGTCGATATTCAGATTATCCAGATTCTTATATATGTTGAAATTTATTTTCCTCTATAGGATCTTTAATTACTTTAAACAGAATTATTGTAATAATTTATATTATTTTTGAAAGATTATATTCAAAACGAATAATTTTATTTAAATTTAATCAAACAGCTTTAGAATGAATTATACATAATCCCCCTTTAAATCATTCTTATAGGGAAATTCCATTAATTTTAAAAATTTAATTTAATATGGCAGATTAGTGCAATGGATTTAAGATCCATATATAAAATTATTTAATTTTTATTAAAAATTTCTTCATGATATATATATTCATTTCAAGATTCAAATTCCCCTTATTCAGATAATCTTATATCATTTCATAATTTTACTATAATATTTATAATCATAATTATTTCAACTACACTTTTTATATTAATAGATATTTTTAATAATAAATTTATTAATCGATTTCTTTTAAAACATCATACTATTGAAATTATTTGAACTATTATTCCAGCTATTATTCTTTTATTTATTTGTTTTCCATCTTTAAAAATTTTATATTTTACAGATGAATTATGAAACCCAATTTTTTTTACAGTAAAAAGTATTGGACACCAATGATACTGAAGATATGAATATCCTGAATTTAATAATTTTGAATTTGATTCTTATATAAATAAAAACTTTGAATATAATTCTTTCCGATTATTGGATGTAGATAATCGTATAATTATTCCCTTTAAAATTTCAATTCGAATATTAACTACTTCTACAGATGTTATTCATTCTTGAACTATTCCTTCTATAGGAGTAAAAAGAGATGCAACCCCAGGTCGAATTAATCAAATAAATATTCTTGCTTTACGACCTGGACTTTTTTTTGGCCAATGTTCAGAAATTTGTGGTATAAATCATAGATTTATACCTATTGTTTTAGAATCTACATCTTATAACAATTTTATAAATTGAATTAAAAATTCTACTTAAAGAAATTAGTTAAATATAAATAATAACATTAATTTGTCAAATTAAAATTAATTTCCTTCAAAATTATTTCTTAAATTTTATCATTAAGTGTCTGAAACAAAATAAGAATTGATCTTTTAAATCAAATATAGTATTTATTATACTCTTAATGAAAATTTTATTCCACAAATAAGACCTAGATATTGAATATTAATTTCTATCTTTGAATTATTAATTTTTTTCATATTAATCTTTAAAATTTATTTTTTTCCAATTAATTTAAAAATTTATTTTCCTAAAAAATCCTTTAAAACCCATAAATTATTTAATTGAAAATGATAATAAATCTTTTTGAAATTTTTGACCCAACTACAAGAATACATTTTTCTTTAAATTGAATTAATTCTATATTAATTTTTATTATTCTACCTTTAAATTTTTGAATTATTCCATCCCGATTTGAAATATTATTTATTTCAATTTCTAAAATTATTTTTTCTGAATTTAAAAGCTTAACAAAAAAAAAGTATAAAATAAATATTTTAATTTTTTTTAGATTAATAACTTTTATTGCATTAAGAAATTTTATAGGATTATTCCCTTATATTTTTACTTCAACAAGTCATATATCATTTAATTTAATTATTGCTTTATCTTCTTGAATAAGATTTTTTATTTATAGATGATGAAATAAACCATTAAATATATTAATTCATTTAGTTCCTTTAAATACACCCCCTGCTTTAATAAATTTTATAGTAATAATTGAACTAATTAGAAATATTATTCGACCTTTTACTTTAGCAATTCGATTAACTGCAAATATAATTGCAGGACATCTACTATTAACTCTTTTAGGCACATTCATTTCTAAATTCTTAATTTTATTACCTATCACAATTTTAATTCAAAATTTATTAATAATTTTAGAAATTGCAGTTTCTATAATTCAAGCATATGTATTTTCTATTCTTTCTTTATTATATTTTTTAGAATCTAAAAATTAATGTCAATTTATTATAATCATCCTTTTCATTTAGTTACTAACAGACCTTGACCTATTATAAACGCTTTTAATTTAATAAATTTATTATTAAGATTAGTAATATGATTCTTTTACTTAAATTTTTTTTTAATTTTTATTAATTTTCTTATCTTAATCTCTTCTATATTTTTTTGATGACGAGATATTATTCGAGAAAGAACTTTTCAAGGATTTCATACATTTTTAGTTTTAAAACTAATAAAATTTAGAATAATCTTATTTATTATTTCAGAATTTTTTTTTTTTATTTCATTATTTTGAACTTATTTTCATTCTATAAGTTCCCCAGGAATAGAAATTGGTTTACTTTGACCCCCTAAAAATATTATCATATTCAATCCATTTAGAATCCCTTTATTAAATTCATTAATTTTAATTTCTTCAGGAATTTCCCTAACTTGAAGTCACAATAGATTATTAAATAAAAATTATATAGAAAGAAAAATTTCTCTAATAATTACTATTATTTTAGGAATATATTTTTCTTTTCTCCAATTTATTGAATATATAGAAGCTCCATTCTGTTTTAATGATAGAATTTTTGGATCTATTTTCTTTATAGCAACAGGATTTCACGGATTACATGTAATTATTGGAATTATTTTCTTATTTATTACACTAATCCGATTAATTAATCTACATTTTTCTGCAACTCATCATTTTAATTTTGAAGCAGCATCTTGATATTGACATTTTGTAGATGTAATTTGATTATTTTTATATATTTCAATTTATTGATGAATATTTTAAATATAATAATAATTAATATATATATAGTATAAACTTAATTACATTTAATTTCCAATTAAAAAATTTATAAAATTAATATATATAATTTTTAATATTATATTTTTATTTTATTTTATAATAATTATTACTTCTATACTTATATTAATTAATTTTTATTTAAGAATATATAAACCATTAAATCGAGAAAAAATTACCCCATTTGAATGTGGATTTAACTCCCAATCAAACTCCCGTCTCCCATTTTCTACACAATTTTTCCTAATTACTTTACTATTCTTAATTTTTGATATTGAAATTATCTTAATTTTACCATCTATCTTTTTAATAAAATTTAAATCTATTTTTTTAATATTAATTATTTTAATTTTTATTTTTTTAATAATTATTAGTCTACTTATTGAATGAAGTTATAGATTATTAAATTGAATTTTTTAATATATGGACTAAAAAAGTCTAATATTAAGCCGAAATTAATTGTAAAAATTACTTCATATATTTATATATATAATATATACATATTAATATTAATTGAAGCTAAAATAGAAGCAATTTATTGTTAATAAATTTATTGAATTAAAATTCCAATTAAAGAAATAAATTTAAATAGAACTTCTAATTCTAAATTTAATATTTTATATATTATTATTTCTAAATAATTTTTATATAGTTTAATAAAACTTTATATTTTCAGTATAATATTAATAAATATAAAATTTATTTATAAAAATTATATTTATAAAAATTTTATTTAAAAATATTAAAATTACCTTAATATCTTCAATATTATGCTCTTCTTAAGCTATTTAAATTTTAAATTAAAAAAATAAAAATTAATATTATTAATAAATTAGTTAATAATATATTCATAAAATTATATTCATTTAACTTATATTTAAATAAATAAAATTTCAATTTTATAAATTTAATCTTAAATTCAAATAAATTTTTTTCATGAATATTTTCATACAATATAACTATATTTAAAGGTAAATCATAATACAAATAAATTTTTTCGATATAAAATATTGTTCTTATAAAATTTCCTATTATTAAATTTTTATAAGAATTAAAATAAAAAAACTGCCCAATCAAAATTCCACATAAAATTAATTTTATAACCATAATTTTTAAATTTATTGTTAATACAATTAAATAATTTAAATTAAAAATTTTAAAATATAAATATCCAATAAAAAAAATAGTTATTAATAAAATAAATATACAAAAATTTACCAAAATACCTTCTTTCTTAATTAAATTTACATAATAATTTTTTTTAGAAAATAAAATAAATATAATTAATCGAATAGAATAAGATACAGTAAAAATTGTAGAAAAAATTAAAAATATTATTCTAATTATATTTATTTTTCTTAAAAAAATTAATTCCATAATTATATCTTTAGAAAAATATCCTGATATAAAAGGAAATCCTATTAAACATATTAAAGAAAAAATTAAAACTATAGTTTTAAAAGGATAAATATAAATTATACCACCATAACATCGGATATCTTGATTTCTATTAAAATTATGAATAAATCTACCCACACATAAAAATATTAAAGATTTAAATAAAGCATGAATTACTAAATGAAAAAAAGCTATTTCCCAAAATCCTAATCTTAAAATTCTTATTATTAATCTTAATTGACTTAAAGTCGATAAAGCAATAATTTTTTTAAAATCAAATTCATAATTTGCAATTAAACCCGCTATAAATATAGTTAACCTAGAAATTAATAAAATATATTTATTAAAACATCCTAAAAACAAAAATTTATTATATCGAATTAATAAATAAACCCCAGCTGTTACTAAAGTTGAAGAATGAACTAAAGATGAGACAGGAGTAGGAGCTATTATTGCAGCAGGTAATCATAAAGTAAATGGAATTTGAGCTCTTTTTGTAAAAGCTACTAATACTAATAAAATTAATATTAATAAATTAAATTTATAAATTATTAAATTTCACCTCCCATATATTATTCCCATAGTAATTATTAATAAAATTCCCACATCCCCTACACGATTTCTAAAAATTGTTAATATTCCAGCATTATAAGCTTTATCATTTTGATAATAAATAATTAAACAATAAGAAATTAATCCTAAACCATCTCATCCTAATAAAATTGTTAAAAATCTAGGTCTCAAAATTATAAAATATATTGATACTACAAATAAAATTACTAAAATAATAAATCGATTTATAAATTTATCCCCTTCTATATAATAAATTCTATAAATTAATACAACTATAGAAATAAGTGAAACTAATATTAAAAATATTATTCTATAAAAATCTAAATAAATAAAAAAAGAAAATTTTATTCTATTATATCTATAAATTATTCATTCTAAAATAATTAAATTCCTATTAAAAAAAATAATTATTATAAATAAAAAAAAAAATCCCGTAAATACAAATAATATATATACAAATATAATTAAAATAATTTAAAGTACTTAATTTACATCTTTGAACCCACATTTCAAAATTTTTTTTTAAACTATTTAAATTAAATAAAAATTCTTAAATTTAAAATAACTATATTTAAAGGAATTCAATGAAATAATAAAATTAAATAATTAATTAATTTTCCTCTTCTTAATCTTTTATAAAAAAAATTCTTTCCATGAACAATAAATCTAAAAAAATATAAAGAATACATAAATCTAACTAAACAATAAAAAAATAATTTAATTATTAATAATCTTATTCAATTAACTAATCTTATCAATAAAAAAATTTCCCCAACTAAATTTAAAGAAAAAGGAGCAGCTATATTTGAAGAACATATTAAAAATCATATCAATGATATAGAAGGCATAAAAATTAAAACACCCTTATTAATAATTATCAATCGTCTATGAGTCTCCAAATAACATAAATTTAATAAATAAAATAATCCAGAAGAACACAACCCATGAGCAATTATTATTAAATATGAACCTAAAAATCTTAATTTTCTTATAGTAAATATAGAAGCTATTAATAAATTTATATGAACAACAGAAGATATTGCTACTAAAATTTTTATATCAATTTGTCGAAAACAACTAAATCTTAAAATAATCCTTCCCAATAATCCAATTTCAATAAAATACTTATTCATTTCTAAAAAATTTTGAAAAAAAATCATTATTAATCGTAATAATCCATAAGACCCTAACTTTAATAAAATTGCAGCTAAAATTATTGATCCAAATACAGGAGCTTCTACATGAGCTTTTAATAATCAACCATGAATTATATATATTGGTATTTTTACTAAAAATCCTATAATTAAATATAAAAATAAAATTTTATTTAACTTAAATTTTATTCTTTCTAATAATAAAAATCTTAAAGACCCTATTAAATTAAATAAATAAAATAATACTAATAATAAAGGTAATGAAAAAAATAAAGTATAAAATATCAAATAATATCTTGCATAAATTCGTAAAAATCCTATTCCTCATTTCATAATAAAAAAAAAAATAATTAATAAACTTACTTCAAAAAAAAAATAAAATATTAATATATTTATTCTAAAAAAATTTATTACTAAAACAATTAATATTAATATTAATAAATTTAAACATAAAATCAAATTTTTTTCCTGATTAATTCTCATAAATACTAATCCAAAAATCCATAAAGATATCATAATAATTCCATAAGAATAAAAATTTAATCCAAAATTTAATCTTAAATTAATTCATTCCATAAAAAATCTATTCATTCTTAATATCAAAAAACTCAATAAAAATATTATATTTCTAATAAAATATAACTTTTTATAAATATTAAAATTAATAATTAAAAATCCAACTATAAAAATTATACTTTCTATTATTAACATTTTAAATTTATTATTATAAAACCTTGATTTCCAATAATTCTCAATATTGACACTACAATTGATAATCCTAAAACAGCTTCACAAACAGAAAAAATTAAATAATATATAAATATTCACCTTAAATATTCCAACTCATTTAATATTAAAATTATTAAATTCAATACTACGAAAAATTCCATTCTAATTAAAAATATTAAAAAATACTTATTAATTATTAATATTATTATAAAAATTAAAACTATTAAAATTAAAAAATATCTTTTTAAAATAAATTAGACTTTATAGTTTAAAAAAAACATTAATTTTGTAAATTAATATTGAAAA
>NW_027478368.1:0-16826 GCF_051020975.1 Osmia lignaria lignaria | reverse complement strand
TCTGTGGGAAAGAAATCAATTTAATTTTAATATAAAAATTAAATATAAAAATTAAATATTGATCTGTGGGAAGGAAATCAATTTAATTTTAATATAAAAATTAAATATAAAAATTAAATATTGGTCTGTGGGAAAGATCAATTTAATTTTAATATAAAAATTAAATATTGATCTGTGGGAAGGAAATCAATTTAATTTTAATATAAAAATTAAATATAAAAATTAAATATTGATCTGTGAGAAAGATCAATTTAATTTTAATATAAAAATTAAATATAAAAATTAAATATTGATCTGTGAGAAAGATCAATTTAATTTTAATATAAAAATTAAATATAAAAATTAAATATTGATCTGTGGGAAAGATCAATTTAATTTTAATATAAAAATTAAATATAAAAATTAAATATTGGTCTGTGGGAAGGAAATCAATTTAATTTTAATATAAAAATTAAATATAAAAATTAAATATTGGTCTGTGGGAAGGAAATCAATTTAATTTTAATATAAAAATTAAATATAAAAATTAAATATTGATCTGTGAGAAAGATCAATTTAATTTTAATATAAAAATTAAATATAAAAATTAAATATTGGTCTGTAGGAAAGATCAATTTAATTTTAATATAAAAATTAAATATTGATCTGTGGGAAAGATCAATTTAATTTTAATATAAAAATTAAATATAAAAATTAAATATTGGTCTGTGGGAAGGAAATCAATTTAATTTTAATATAAAAATTAAATATAAAAATTAAATATTGGTCTGTGGAAAAGAAATCAATTTAATTTTAATATAAAAATTAAATATAAAAATTAAATATTGATCTGTGGGAAAAATCAATTTAATTTTAATATAAAAATTAAATATAAAAATTAAATATTGGTCTGTGGGAAGGAAATCAATTTAATTTTAATATAAAAATTAAATATAAAAATTAAATATTGGTCTGTGGGAAGGAAATCAATTTAATTTTAATATAAAAATTAAATATAAAAATTAAATATTGATCTGTGAGAAAGATCAATTTAATTTTAATATAAAAATTAAATATAAAAATTAAATATTGGTCTGTAGGAAAGATCAATTTAATTTTAATATAAAAATTAAATATAAAAATTAAATATTGGTCTGTAGGAAAGATCAATTTAATTTTAATATAAAAATTAAATATTGATCTGTGGGAAAGATCAATTTAATTTTAATATAAAAATTAAATATAAAAATTAAATATTGGTCTGTGGGAAGGAAATCAATTTAATTTTAATATAAAAATTAAATATAAAAATTAAATATTGGTCTGTGGAAAAGAAATCAATTTAATTTTAATATAAAAATTAAATATAAAAATTAAATATTGATCTGTGGGAAAAATCAATTTAATTTTAATATAAAAATTAAATATAAAAATTAAATATTGGTCTGTGGGAAGGAAATCAATTTAATTTTAATATAAAAATTAAATATAAAAATTAAATATTGGTCTGTGGGAAGGAAATCAATTTAATTTTAATATAAAAATTAAATATAAAAATTAAATATTGATCTGTGAGAAAGATCAATTTAATTTTAATATAAAAATTAAATATAAAAATTAAATATTGGTCTGTAGGAAAGATCAATTTAATTTTAATATAAAAATTAAATATAAAAATTAAATATTGGTCTGTGGGAAGGAAATCAATTTAATTTTAATATAAAAATTAAATATAAAAATTAAATATTGATCTGTGGGAAGGAAATCAATTTAATTTTAATATAAAAATTAAATATAAAAATTAAATATTGATCTGTGGGAAGGAAATCAATTTAATTTTAATATAAAAATTAAATATAAAAATTAAATATTGGTCTGTGGAAAAGATCAATTTAATTTTAATATAAAAATTAAATATTGATCTGTGAGAAGGAAATCAATTTAATTTTAATATAAAAATTAAATATAAAAATTAAATATTGATCTGTGAGAAAGATCAATTTAATTTTAATATAAAAATTAAATATAAAAATTAAATATTGATCTGTGAGAAAGATCAATTTAATTTTAATATAAAAATTAAATATAAAAATTAAATATTGATCTGTGGGAAAGATCAATTTAATTTTAATATAAAAATTAAATATAAAAATTAAATATTGATCTGTGGGAAGGAAATCAATTTAATTTTAATATAAAAATTAAA
Source organism: Osmia lignaria lignaria (assembly GCF_051020975.1). Classification (NCBI taxonomy): domain Eukaryota; kingdom Metazoa; phylum Arthropoda; class Insecta; order Hymenoptera; family Megachilidae; genus Osmia; species Osmia lignaria. The sequence continues at coordinate 14,641 of NW_027478368.1, read as the reverse complement.
TATAAAAATTAAATATTGGTCTGTGGGAAGGAAATCAATTTAATTTTAATATAAAAATTAAATATAAAAATTAAATATTGGTCTGTGGGAAGGAAATCAATTTAATTTTAATATAAAAATTAAATATAAAAATTAAATATTGGTCTGTAGGAAGGAAATCAATTTAATTTTAATATAAAAATTAAATATAAAAATTAAATATTGATCTGTGGGAAAGATCAATTTAATTTTAATATATAAATTAAATATAAAAATTAAATATTGGTCTGTGGGAAGGAAATCAATTTAATTTTAATATAAAAATTAAATATAAAAATTAAATATTGGTCTGTAGAAAAAATCAATTTAATTTTAATATAAAAATTAAATATAAAAATTAAATATTGATCTGTAGGAAGGAAATCAATTTAATTTTAATATAAAAATTAAATATAAAAATTAAATATTAATCTGTGGGAAAGATCAATTTAATTTTAATATAAAAATTAAATATAAAAATTAAATATTGGTCTGTGGGAAGGAAATCAATTTAATTTTAATATAAAAATTAAATATAAAAATTAAATATTGATCTGTAGGAAGAAAATCAATTTAATTTTAATATAAAAATTAAATATAAAAATTAAATATTGGTCTGTGGGAAGAAAATCAATTTAATTTTAATATATAAATTAAATATAAAAATTAAATATTGGTCTGTGGGAAGGAAATCAATTTAATTTTAATATAAAAATTAAATATAAAAATTAAATATTGGTCTGTAGAAAAAATCAATTTAATTTTAATATAAAAATTAAATATAAAAATTAAATATTGATCTGTAGGAAGGAAATCAATTTAATTTTAATATAAAAATTAAATATAAAAATTAAATATTAATCTGTGGGAAAGATCAATTTAATTTTAATATAAAAATTAAATATAAAAATTAAATATTGGTCTGTGGGAAGGAAATCAATTTAATTTTAATATAAAAATTAAATATAAAAATTAAATATTGATCTGTAGGAAGAAAATCAATTTAATTTTAATATAAAAATTAAATATAAAAATTAAATATTGGTCTGTGGGAAGAAAATCAATTTAATTTTAATATAAAAATTAAATATAAAAATTAAATATTGATCTGTAGGAAGGAAATCAATTTAATTTTAATATAAAAATTAAATATAAAAATTAAATATTGGTCTGTAGGAAGGAAATCAATTTAATTTTAATATAAAAATTAAATATAAAAATTAAATATTGGTCTATGGAAAGGAATTTATATTAATTAATTAATATTATACTGGGATAAATAATAATATTATTTTTATATAAATATTTAATATATAATAAATATATTAGTCTATAAGAAAGAATTTATATTAATTAATTAATATTATACTGAGATAAATAATAATATTATTTTTATATAAATATTTAATATATAATAAATATATTAGTCTATGGAAAAGAATTTATATTAATTAATTAATATTATACTAGAATAAATAATAATATTATTTTTATATAAATATTTAATATATAATAAATATATTAGTCTATAAGAAAGAATTTATATTAATTAATTAATATTATACTGGGATAAATAATAATATTATTTTTATATAAATATTTAATATATAATAAATATATTAGTCTATGGGAAGGAATTTATATTAATTAATTAATATTATACTAGGATAAATAATAATATTATTTTTATATAAATATTTAATATATAATAAATATATTAGTCTATAAGAAAGAATTTATATTAATTAATTAATATTATACTGGGATAAATAATAATATTATTTTTATATAAATATTTAATATATAATAAATATATTAGTCTATGGGAAGGAATTTATATTAATTAATTAATATTATACTGGGATAAATAATAATATTATTTTTATATAAATATTTAATATATAATAAATATATTAGTCTATGGGAAGGAATTTATATTAATTAATTAATATTATACTGGGATAAATAATAATATTATTTTTATATAAATATTTAATATATAATAAATATATTAGTCTATGGGAAGGAATTTATATTAATTAATTAATATTATACTGGGATAAATAATAATATTATTTTTATATAAATATTTAATATATAATAAATATATTAGTCTATGGGAAGGAATTTATATTAATTAATTAATATTATACTGGGATAAATAATAATATTATTTTTATATAAATATTTAATATATAATAAATATATTAGTCTATGGGAAGGAATTTATATTAATTAATTAATATTATACTGGGATAAATAATAATATTATTTTTATATAAATATTTAATATATAATAAATATATTAGTCTATGGGAAGGAATTTATATTAATTAATTAATATTATACTGGGATAAATAATAATATTATTTTTATATAAATATTTAATATATAATAAATATATTAGTCTATGGGAAGGAATTTATATTAATTAATTAATATTATACTGGGATAAATAATAATATTATTTTTATATAAATATTTAATATATAATAAATATATTAGTCTATGGGAAGGAATTTATATTAATTAATTAATATTATACTGGGATAAATAATAATATTATTTTTATATAAATATTTAATATATAATAAATATATTAGTCTATGGGAAGGAATTTATATTAATTAATTAATATTATACTGGGATAAATAATAATATTATTTTTATATAAATATTTAATATATAATAAATATATTAGTCTATGGGAAGGAATTTATATTAATTAATTAATATTATACTGGGATAAATAATAATATTATTTTTATATAAATATTTAATATATAATAAATATATTAGTCTATGGGAAGGAATTTATATTAATTAATTAATATTATACTGGGATAAACAATAATATTATTTTTATATAAATATTTAATATATAATAAATATATTAGTCTATGGGAAGGAATTTATATTAATTAATTAATATTATACTGGGATAAATAATAATATTATTTTTATATAAATATTTAATATATAATAAATATATTAGTCTATGGGAAGGAATTTATATTAATTAATTAATATTATACTGGGATAAATAATAATATTATTTTTATATAAATATTTAATATATAATAAATATATTAGTCTATGGGAAGGAATTTATATTAATTAATTAATATTATACTGGGATAAATAATAATATTATTTTTATATAAAAATTAAATATAAAAATTAAATATTGATCTGTGAGAAGGAATTTATATTAATTAATTAATATTATACTGGGATAAATAATAATATTATTTTTATATAAATATTTAATATATAATAAATATATTAATCTGTGGGAAAGAATTTATATTAATTAATTAATATTATACTGAGATAAATAATAATATTATTTTTATATAAATATTTAATATATATATATATATATATATATATATATATATAATTTTAAATTTCTATAATATAAAACATTAAATTATAAATTTTAAATTTCTATAGTTTATTTAAAACATTAAATTGCAAATTTAAAAATATTTTTTAAAATTAGAAATTTATAATTTAAATATAATATAATATATATATATATATATATATATTATAATCATTTACTTATAATTTAATTTTATTTTTAAATAATTTTAATATATTTTTGATTATTAAATTAAAAATTTAATTTTTATATAAAATTTTAAAACATTAAAATTTATATATTTATGATAAATATCTAATCTTACTTTCTTATTTTAATATTTAATTTTTATTTAAATATATAATTTTTTAATAAAAATATTTTATATAACTTTTTTAATTATTAAATTAAAAACTTTTAATTTTAATATATATATATATATATATATATATATATTAAAGAACGTTAAAATTATATATTTAAAAAAATATATAACCCTTTATTCCATATACCTTAATATTTAATTAATATTAATATAATTTTCTTAATTATTAAATTAAAAATTTAATTTTAATATATATATATATATATATATATATATATATATATATATATATATATATATATATATATATAAGAACGTTAGGATTATATATTTAAAAAATATATAATCCTTTATTTTTCTATTCCTTAATATTTAATTTTTATTTAATATATAATTTTTTAATAAAATAATATTATTTAATATAACTTTCTTAATTATTAAATTAAAAATTTAATATTTATTTATTTATATATATATATATATATATATATAAATATTAAAGAACATTAGGATTATATACTTAAAAAATATATAATCCTCTATTCTCCTTATACTATACCTTAATATTTAATTAATATTAATATAACTTTATTAATTATTAAATTAAAAATTTAATTTTAATATATATATATATATATATATATATATATATATATATATATATATATATATATATATATATTAAAGAACGTTAGGATTATATACTTAAAAAATAAAATATATAATCCTCTATTCCTCTATTCTCCTTATCTATACCTTAATATTTAATTAATATTAATATAACTTTATTAATTATTAAATTAAAAATTTAATTTATTTATATATATATATATATATATATATATATATATATATATATATATATATATATATATATATATATATATATATATATATATATTAAAGAACGTTAGGATTATATACTTAAAAAATAAAATATATAATCCTTTATTCTCCTTATACTATACCTAAATATTTAATTAATATTAATATAACCTTCTTAATTATTAAATTAAAAATTTAATTTAATATATATATATATATATATATATATATATATATATATATATATATATATATATATATATATATATATATATAATTAAAGAACGTTAGGATTATATACTTAAAAAATAAAATATATAATCCTCTATTCTCCTTATTACTATACCTTAATATTTAATTAATATTAATATAACCTTCTTAATTATTAAATTAAAAATTTAATTTTAATATATATATATATATATATATATATATATATATATATATAAATATTAAAGAACGTTAGGATTATATACTTAAAAAATAAAATATATAATCCTCTATTCTCCTTATACTATACCTTAATATTTAATTAATATTAATATAACTTTCTTAATTATTAAATTAAAAATTTAATTTTAATATATATATATATATATATATATAAAAACATTAAGATTATATATTTAAAAATATATAATCCTTTATTTTTATAATCTTAATATTTAATTTAATTTTTATTTAATATATAATTTTTTAATAAAATAATATTTAATATAATTTTAATTATTAAATTAAAAATTTAATATATAATATATATATATATATATATATATATAAACATTAAAGAACGTTAGGATTATATACTTAAAAAATATATAATCCTCTACTCTTTATTCTATACCTTAATATTTAATAATATAATATTATTTAATATAACTTTTTTAATTATTAAATTAAAAATTTAATTTATTTATATTTATAATATATATATATATATATATATTAAAGAACGTTAGGATTATATATTTTAAAAATATATAACCCTTTTCTACTATACCTTAATATTTAATTTTTATTTAATATATAATTTTCTAATAAAAATAATATATTTAATACAACTTTTTTAATTATTAAATTAAAAATTTAATTTTAATAAACAAAAATCAAAATATAAATATTAAATTAAATAATTTAATAATTATTTAAACTTTAATTTATATTTAAATAATTATAAAAAAATTTTAATTTCTTAATTATTAAATAATTTTAATTTAATTTTAACAAAATATAAATAAATAATTAAATAATTAAAATTAATTAATTCTATTAATTCTAATAATAAATTTAATTTTAAAATTATATATATATATATATATATATATATATATATATAATTTATTTTAATCTTATTTAATAGTTACAATAAAACATTAAATTTTCAATTTAAATACATTTTTACAAATTTAAATATATGTTAAAAAAATACAAATATAAAATTATATTCAAACTTATAAAAAATTGAAAAAAATATAAAGTTCCTTATATTAAAATATTTTATATTATTTGCTATTGTATTCTAGTAGACAATTTTAATATTAGATCTTTAATAATTTATCATTATCTTTTTGAAAATTAATTTTTATAAAAAAATTAATTTAATTTATTTTATCCCATTATACTTTATTTTAAATTATATTTATATATCATATATTATATATATTATTTCACAATTTTAAATTATAAATATTATATATATTATTCACAATTTTAAATTCTATTTAATATTTATTTACTTAACTTATAAATATTAAAAAATTATTCTATATTTAATTTTAATACAAAATTCCTTAATTTTATTAATTTTCTTAATTTTATAATTTTATTATATATATATATATATATATATATATATATATATATATATATATATATATATATAATTAAAATTTTTTAATTTGGATATTAGTTAATTTTATAACATTTAAATTGCAATTAAAAATAAATTTTAAATTATATCTTTATAAATAAACTAAATTTAAGTTATTAGACTCATGATCTAAATATAGATTAATTTCTTTTATAAATATTTAATAAAATTATATATTATAATTTTATATATCTACTAATTTTTTTAGTTCCTTAAAATTCAAATTTTTAAATGCTTTTACACTAAGATATATTTAATATATATATATATATATATATATATATATTATTAAACTTAAACATAAATAAAACAATATGCCTGATAAAAGGATTATTTTGATAGAATATATATGTATAATATTTATACTATTGTTAAATAATTTAAATTAAATTTAATTATAAATTATTTATAAAAATTTCCCAATTAAATATTTTTATTAAATTTTCCCTTATTTTACTTTCATTATCTATTTTTTTTTTAGAAAATATTTTTATAAAATGAATAATTTTAGAATTTTTTTCTCTTATTTTTATTGGATATTTAAATTTTAATAATGTAAATAAAATTCCCAGATTAATTTATTTTTTTATCTCTAGAATCTCTAGATTATTAATTTTTATAAATTTTATTTATTCAATAAATTATTTAATTATTCAATTAAAAACTAATACTAATTTAATCTTAATATTTAGATTATTCTTAAAATTAGGAATTTTTCCTTTTAATGTATGAATAATTTATACATTTCCTTTTCTCTCTTGAAACGAAATTTTTTTTTTCTCCACATTTGCAAAAATTATTCCTATTAATTTAATTAGATTTTCTATTTACTTTAATTCTTATTTATTAATATTTTTAACTATAAATAGAATTATTGCTTCTATTTTCATTATAGAAGAAACAAATTTAAAAAAAATTCTAATTTTTTCCTCAATAAATCATTCCTCTTACTTAATTTTTATTTCATTTCTTAATTCTCAAACATTTATTTTTTATTTTATTATTTATTTATTAAATACATTTCTATTACTTTATTTACTTGAAAAAATAAATTTTAAAAATAAAATTTTCACTTTAAATTTAAATAGAATAAAAAATTTTAATTATCTTTTTATTATTATTATTTTTTCTTATAGTATATTACCTCCATTTAGTTCTTTTATAGCAAAATGATTTTTTTTTTATGAAAATATTTTAATTCAAAAATCTATTTTCTTTTTAATTATTTTAGCAATTTCTAGAGTTATTATAACATGAAGTTATTTAAATATTATTAACTATCAACTTACTTTATCGAAATTAACTAAAAAATCTTGATTAAAATTCCCAAAATTCTATTTCAAGAATAATTTTAATTTAATTTTAACCTTTTCTTTAATTTTTTTTTTTAATTTTTATCTATTAATTTTTTAGTATTAGAAAATTTATTTCATTATTAAATTTACAATTTAATCCTTTTATCAGGCATAATACTTATAAAGATTTTAAGTTAACAATAAACTATCAACCTTCAAAGTTGAAAATATAATATTTTTAAATCTTAATTAAATGGTTTTATTCTACTAATCATAAAGATATTGGAATTCTTTATATAATATTTGCTTTATGATCTGGAATAATTGGTTCAGCAATAAGAATTATTATTCGAATAGAATTAAGTATTCCTGGATCATGAATTTCTAATGACCAAATCTATAATTCTTTAGTTACAGCTCATGCTTTTTTAATAATTTTTTTTCTTGTAATACCATTTTTAATTGGGGGATTTGGAAATTGATTAATTCCTTTAATATTAGGAATTCCAGATATAGCTTTTCCCCGAATAAATAATATTAGATTTTGACTTTTACCCCCATCTTTAATAATTTTACTTTTAAGAAATTTTTTAAATCCAAGACCAGGAACAGGATGAACTGTATATCCTCCTTTATCTTCAAATTTATACCATTCTTCACCCTCAGTAGATTTAGCAATTTTTTCTTTACATATTTCAGGATTATCTTCTATTATAGGATCACTAAATTTTATTGTTACAATTATTATAATAAAAAATATTTCCTTAAAACATATACAATTACCTTTATTTCCTTGATCTGTTTTTATTACAACTATTCTTTTACTTTTTTCCTTACCAGTATTAGCTGGTGCTATTACTATATTATTATTTGACCGAAATTTTAATACATCTTTTTTTGATCCAACTGGAGGAGGAGACCCAATTCTTTATCAACATTTATTTTGATTCTTCGGTCACCCAGAAGTCTATATTCTAATCCTTCCAGGATTTGGGTTAATTTCCCAAATTATTTCTAATGAAAGAGGAAAAAAAGAAACTTTTGGAAATATTGGAATAATTTATGCTATATTAAGAATTGGACTTTTAGGTTTTATTGTATGAGCTCATCATATATTTACCGTCGGATTAGATGTAGATACTCGAGCTTATTTTACCTCAGCTACTATAATTATTGCAATTCCAACAGGAATTAAAGTTTTTAGATGACTAGCAACATATCACGGCTCTAAATTAAAAATAAATATATCTATTATATGAACTCTAGGATTTATTTTTCTTTTTACCATAGGAGGATTAACAGGAATTATATTATCTAATTCTTCTATTGATATTATCCTACATGATACATACTATGTTGTAGGACATTTTCATTATGTTTTATCTATAGGAGCTATTTTTTCTATTATAGCCGCTATTATTCACTGATTCCCTATAATCATTGGACTTTCAATAAACCAATCTTGATTAAAAATTCAATTTTTCTTAATATTTATTGGAGTAAATATAACTTTTTTTCCTCAACATTTTTTAGGAATAATAGGAATACCACGTCGATATTCAGATTATCCAGATTCTTATATATGTTGAAATTTATTTTCCTCTATAGGATCTTTAATTACTTTAAACAGAATTATTGTAATAATTTATATTATTTTTGAAAGATTATATTCAAAACGAATAATTTTATTTAAATTTAATCAAACAGCTTTAGAATGAATTATACATAATCCCCCTTTAAATCATTCTTATAGGGAAATTCCATTAATTTTAAAAATTTAATTTAATATGGCAGATTAGTGCAATGGATTTAAGATCCATATATAAAATTATTTAATTTTTATTAAAAATTTCTTCATGATATATATATTCATTTCAAGATTCAAATTCCCCTTATTCAGATAATCTTATATCATTTCATAATTTTACTATAATATTTATAATCATAATTATTTCAACTACACTTTTTATATTAATAGATATTTTTAATAATAAATTTATTAATCGATTTCTTTTAAAACATCATACTATTGAAATTATTTGAACTATTATTCCAGCTATTATTCTTTTATTTATTTGTTTTCCATCTTTAAAAATTTTATATTTTACAGATGAATTATGAAACCCAATTTTTTTTACAGTAAAAAGTATTGGACACCAATGATACTGAAGATATGAATATCCTGAATTTAATAATTTTGAATTTGATTCTTATATAAATAAAAACTTTGAATATAATTCTTTCCGATTATTGGATGTAGATAATCGTATAATTATTCCCTTTAAAATTTCAATTCGAATATTAACTACTTCTACAGATGTTATTCATTCTTGAACTATTCCTTCTATAGGAGTAAAAAGAGATGCAACCCCAGGTCGAATTAATCAAATAAATATTCTTGCTTTACGACCTGGACTTTTTTTTGGCCAATGTTCAGAAATTTGTGGTATAAATCATAGATTTATACCTATTGTTTTAGAATCTACATCTTATAACAATTTTATAAATTGAATTAAAAATTCTACTTAAAGAAATTAGTTAAATATAAATAATAACATTAATTTGTCAAATTAAAATTAATTTCCTTCAAAATTATTTCTTAAATTTTATCATTAAGTGTCTGAAACAAAATAAGAATTGATCTTTTAAATCAAATATAGTATTTATTATACTCTTAATGAAAATTTTATTCCACAAATAAGACCTAGATATTGAATATTAATTTCTATCTTTGAATTATTAATTTTTTTCATATTAATCTTTAAAATTTATTTTTTTCCAATTAATTTAAAAATTTATTTTCCTAAAAAATCCTTTAAAACCCATAAATTATTTAATTGAAAATGATAATAAATCTTTTTGAAATTTTTGACCCAACTACAAGAATACATTTTTCTTTAAATTGAATTAATTCTATATTAATTTTTATTATTCTACCTTTAAATTTTTGAATTATTCCATCCCGATTTGAAATATTATTTATTTCAATTTCTAAAATTATTTTTTCTGAATTTAAAAGCTTAACAAAAAAAAAGTATAAAATAAATATTTTAATTTTTTTTAGATTAATAACTTTTATTGCATTAAGAAATTTTATAGGATTATTCCCTTATATTTTTACTTCAACAAGTCATATATCATTTAATTTAATTATTGCTTTATCTTCTTGAATAAGATTTTTTATTTATAGATGATGAAATAAACCATTAAATATATTAATTCATTTAGTTCCTTTAAATACACCCCCTGCTTTAATAAATTTTATAGTAATAATTGAACTAATTAGAAATATTATTCGACCTTTTACTTTAGCAATTCGATTAACTGCAAATATAATTGCAGGACATCTACTATTAACTCTTTTAGGCACATTCATTTCTAAATTCTTAATTTTATTACCTATCACAATTTTAATTCAAAATTTATTAATAATTTTAGAAATTGCAGTTTCTATAATTCAAGCATATGTATTTTCTATTCTTTCTTTATTATATTTTTTAGAATCTAAAAATTAATGTCAATTTATTATAATCATCCTTTTCATTTAGTTACTAACAGACCTTGACCTATTATAAACGCTTTTAATTTAATAAATTTATTATTAAGATTAGTAATATGATTCTTTTACTTAAATTTTTTTTTAATTTTTATTAATTTTCTTATCTTAATCTCTTCTATATTTTTTTGATGACGAGATATTATTCGAGAAAGAACTTTTCAAGGATTTCATACATTTTTAGTTTTAAAACTAATAAAATTTAGAATAATCTTATTTATTATTTCAGAATTTTTTTTTTTTATTTCATTATTTTGAACTTATTTTCATTCTATAAGTTCCCCAGGAATAGAAATTGGTTTACTTTGACCCCCTAAAAATATTATCATATTCAATCCATTTAGAATCCCTTTATTAAATTCATTAATTTTAATTTCTTCAGGAATTTCCCTAACTTGAAGTCACAATAGATTATTAAATAAAAATTATATAGAAAGAAAAATTTCTCTAATAATTACTATTATTTTAGGAATATATTTTTCTTTTCTCCAATTTATTGAATATATAGAAGCTCCATTCTGTTTTAATGATAGAATTTTTGGATCTATTTTCTTTATAGCAACAGGATTTCACGGATTACATGTAATTATTGGAATTATTTTCTTATTTATTACACTAATCCGATTAATTAATCTACATTTTTCTGCAACTCATCATTTTAATTTTGAAGCAGCATCTTGATATTGACATTTTGTAGATGTAATTTGATTATTTTTATATATTTCAATTTATTGATGAATATTTTAAATATAATAATAATTAATATATATATAGTATAAACTTAATTACATTTAATTTCCAATTAAAAAATTTATAAAATTAATATATATAATTTTTAATATTATATTTTTATTTTATTTTATAATAATTATTACTTCTATACTTATATTAATTAATTTTTATTTAAGAATATATAAACCATTAAATCGAGAAAAAATTACCCCATTTGAATGTGGATTTAACTCCCAATCAAACTCCCGTCTCCCATTTTCTACACAATTTTTCCTAATTACTTTACTATTCTTAATTTTTGATATTGAAATTATCTTAATTTTACCATCTATCTTTTTAATAAAATTTAAATCTATTTTTTTAATATTAATTATTTTAATTTTTATTTTTTTAATAATTATTAGTCTACTTATTGAATGAAGTTATAGATTATTAAATTGAATTTTTTAATATATGGACTAAAAAAGTCTAATATTAAGCCGAAATTAATTGTAAAAATTACTTCATATATTTATATATATAATATATACATATTAATATTAATTGAAGCTAAAATAGAAGCAATTTATTGTTAATAAATTTATTGAATTAAAATTCCAATTAAAGAAATAAATTTAAATAGAACTTCTAATTCTAAATTTAATATTTTATATATTATTATTTCTAAATAATTTTTATATAGTTTAATAAAACTTTATATTTTCAGTATAATATTAATAAATATAAAATTTATTTATAAAAATTATATTTATAAAAATTTTATTTAAAAATATTAAAATTACCTTAATATCTTCAATATTATGCTCTTCTTAAGCTATTTAAATTTTAAATTAAAAAAATAAAAATTAATATTATTAATAAATTAGTTAATAATATATTCATAAAATTATATTCATTTAACTTATATTTAAATAAATAAAATTTCAATTTTATAAATTTAATCTTAAATTCAAATAAATTTTTTTCATGAATATTTTCATACAATATAACTATATTTAAAGGTAAATCATAATACAAATAAATTTTTTCGATATAAAATATTGTTCTTATAAAATTTCCTATTATTAAATTTTTATAAGAATTAAAATAAAAAAACTGCCCAATCAAAATTCCACATAAAATTAATTTTATAACCATAATTTTTAAATTTATTGTTAATACAATTAAATAATTTAAATTAAAAATTTTAAAATATAAATATCCAATAAAAAAAATAGTTATTAATAAAATAAATATACAAAAATTTACCAAAATACCTTCTTTCTTAATTAAATTTACATAATAATTTTTTTTAGAAAATAAAATAAATATAATTAATCGAATAGAATAAGATACAGTAAAAATTGTAGAAAAAATTAAAAATATTATTCTAATTATATTTATTTTTCTTAAAAAAATTAATTCCATAATTATATCTTTAGAAAAATATCCTGATATAAAAGGAAATCCTATTAAACATATTAAAGAAAAAATTAAAACTATAGTTTTAAAAGGATAAATATAAATTATACCACCATAACATCGGATATCTTGATTTCTATTAAAATTATGAATAAATCTACCCACACATAAAAATATTAAAGATTTAAATAAAGCATGAATTACTAAATGAAAAAAAGCTATTTCCCAAAATCCTAATCTTAAAATTCTTATTATTAATCTTAATTGACTTAAAGTCGATAAAGCAATAATTTTTTTAAAATCAAATTCATAATTTGCAATTAAACCCGCTATAAATATAGTTAACCTAGAAATTAATAAAATATATTTATTAAAACATCCTAAAAACAAAAATTTATTATATCGAATTAATAAATAAACCCCAGCTGTTACTAAAGTTGAAGAATGAACTAAAGATGAGACAGGAGTAGGAGCTATTATTGCAGCAGGTAATCATAAAGTAAATGGAATTTGAGCTCTTTTTGTAAAAGCTACTAATACTAATAAAATTAATATTAATAAATTAAATTTATAAATTATTAAATTTCACCTCCCATATATTATTCCCATAGTAATTATTAATAAAATTCCCACATCCCCTACACGATTTCTAAAAATTGTTAATATTCCAGCATTATAAGCTTTATCATTTTGATAATAAATAATTAAACAATAAGAAATTAATCCTAAACCATCTCATCCTAATAAAATTGTTAAAAATCTAGGTCTCAAAATTATAAAATATATTGATACTACAAATAAAATTACTAAAATAATAAATCGATTTATAAATTTATCCCCTTCTATATAATAAATTCTATAAATTAATACAACTATAGAAATAAGTGAAACTAATATTAAAAATATTATTCTATAAAAATCTAAATAAATAAAAAAAGAAAATTTTATTCTATTATATCTATAAATTATTCATTCTAAAATAATTAAATTCCTATTAAAAAAAATAATTATTATAAATAAAAAAAAAAATCCCGTAAATACAAATAATATATATACAAATATAATTAAAATAATTTAAAGTACTTAATTTACATCTTTGAACCCACATTTCAAAATTTTTTTTTAAACTATTTAAATTAAATAAAAATTCTTAAATTTAAAATAACTATATTTAAAGGAATTCAATGAAATAATAAAATTAAATAATTAATTAATTTTCCTCTTCTTAATCTTTTATAAAAAAAATTCTTTC
>NW_027478367.1:0-17117 GCF_051020975.1 Osmia lignaria lignaria | reverse complement strand
GCACTATATCGCACCCAAATAGCCCATCTCCTTCGAGACTATGACGATATCAGCGACGGTTTAACAATTACAGCCCGATTTGGCGCATTTCTCGCTGAAAACGCACTCCCTTGTACGATTTTGCTCCGGTTTGTGTCGGTCTGACATATATCGGACCCCAATAGCACATTTCCGTCGACAGTTTGACGATATCAGTGACGGTTCAACATTTACAGCCCGATTTGACACATTTCTCGCGGAAAACGCACTCCCTTGCAGGATTTTGTTCCGGTTTGGGTCGTTCTGCACTATATCGTACCCAAATAGCACATTTACGTCGAGAGTTTGACGATATCAATGACGGTTTATCAATTACAGCCCGTTTTGACCCATTTCTCGCTGAAAACGCTCTCCCTTGCACGATTTTGCTCCGGTTTGGGTCGTTCTGCACTATATCGTACCCAAATAGCACATTTCCGTTGAGAGTTTGACGATATCAATGACGGTTTAACAATTACAGCCCGATTTGACACATTTCTCGCTGAAAACGCTCTCCCTTGCACGATTTTGCTCCGGTTTGTGTTGTTCTGCACTATATCGCACCCGAATAGCCCATCTCCGTCGAGACTATGACGACATCAGCGACGGTTTAACAATTACAGCTCGATTTGGCGCGTTTCTCGCTGAAAACGCACTCCCTTGTACGATTTTGCTCCGGTTTGTGTCGGTCTGACCTATATCGGACCCAAATAGCACATTTCCGTCGACAGTTTGACGATATCAGTGACGGTGAAACATTTACAGTCCGATTTGGCACATTTCTCGCGGAAAACGCACTCCCTTGCAGGATTTTGTACCGGTTTGGGTCGTTCTGCACTATATCGTACCCAAATATCACATTTCCGTCGAGAGTTTGACGATATCAGAGACGATTCAACAATTACAGCACGATTTGGCACATTTCTCGCTGAAAACGCACTCCCTTGTATGATTTTGCTCCGGTTTGTGTCGGTCTGACCTATATCGGACCCAAATAGTACATTTCCGTCGAGTGTTTGACGATATCAATGACGCTTTATCAATTACAGCCCGATTTGACCCATTTCTCGCTGAAAACGCTCTCCCTTGCACGATTTTGCTCCGGTTTGGGTCGTTCTGCACTATATTGGACCCAAATAGGACATTTCCGTCGAGAGTTTGACGATATCAGTGTCGGTTTAACAATTACAGCCTGATTTGACCCATTTCTCTCTGAAAACGCACTCCCTTGCACGAATTTGTTCCGGTTTGTATCGCTCTGCACTGTATCGTACCCAAATAGCACATTTCCGTCGAGAGGTTGACGATATCAGCGACGGTTCAACAATTACAGCCCGATTTGACCCATTTCTCGCTGAAAACGCACTCCCTTGCACGATTTTGCTCCGGTTTGTGTCGTTCTGCACTATATCGTATCCAAATAGCACATTTCCGTCGAGGGTTTGACGATCTCAGCGACGGTTCAACAATTACAGCCCGATTTGGCCCATTTCTCGCTGTAAACGCACTTATTTGTACGATTGTGCTTCGGTTTGTCTCGTTCTGCACGATATCGGAACCAAATAGCACATTTCCGTCGAGAGTTTGACGATATCAGTGACAGTTTAACAATTACAGCCAGATTTGACCCGTTTCTCGCTGAAAACGCCCTCGCTTCCACGATTTTGCTTCGGTTTGAGTTGTTCTGCACTACTTCGGACCCAGATAGCACATTTCCGTCGAGAGTTTGACGATATCAGCGACGGTTCACCAATTACAGCCCGATTTGACCCATTTCTCGCTGAAAACGCATTTGCTTGCTCGATTTTGCTCCGGTTTGTGTCGTTCTGCACTATATCGTACCCAAATAGCACATTTCCGTCGAGGGTTTGACGATATCAGCGACGGTTCAACAATTACAGCCCGATTTGACCCATTTCTCGCTGAAAACGCACTCGCTTGCACGATTTTGCTTCGGTTTGTGTTGTTCTGCACTATATCGTACCCAAATAGCACATTTCCGTCGGAAATTTGACGATATCACGATTTGACCCATTTCTCGCTGAAAACGCACTCCCTTGCCCGATTTTGCTCCGGTTTGTGTCGTTCTGCACTATTTCGGACCCAAATAGCACATTTCCGTCGAGAGTTTGACGATATCAGTGACAGTTTAACAATTACAGTCAGATTTGACCCGTTTCTCGCTGAAAACGCACTACCTTGCACGATTTTGCTCCGGTTTGTGTCGTTCTGCACTATATCGTACCCAAATAGCACATTTCCGTCGAGAGTTTGACGATATCAGTGACGGTTTAACAATTACAGCCCGATTTGACCCGTTTCTCGCTGAAAACGCACTCCCTTGCACGATTTTGCTCCGGTTTGTGTCGTTCTGCACTATATCGTACCCAAATAGCACATTACCGTCGAAAATTTGACGATATCACGATTTGTCCCATTTCTCGCTGAAAACGAACTCCCTTGCACGATTTTGGTCCGGTTTGTGTCGTTCTGCACTATTTCGTACCCAAATAGCACATTTCCGTCCAGAGTTTGACGATATCAGCGACGGTTCAACAATTACAGCCCGATTTGACCCATTTCTCGCTGAAAACGCACTACCTTGCACGATTTTGCTCCGGTTTGTGTCGTTCTGCACTACATCGTACCCAAATAGCACATTTCCGTCGAGAGTTTGACGATATCAGTGACGGTTTAACAATTACAGTCCGATTTGACCCGTTTCTCGCTGAAAACGCACTCCCTTGCACGATTTTCCTCCGGTTTGTGTCGTTTGCACTATATCGGACCCAAATAGCATATTTCCGTCGATAGTTTGACGATATCAGCGACGGTTCAACAATTACAGCCCGATTTGAACCATTTCTCGCTGAAAACGCACTCGCTTGCACGATTTTGCTCCGGTTTGTGTCGTTCTGCACTATATCGTACCCAAATAGCACATTTCCGTCGAGGGTTTGACGATATCAGCGACGGTTCAACAATTACAGCCCGATTTGACCCATTTCTCGCTGAAAACGCACTCGCTTGCACGATATTGCTTCGGTTTGTGTTGTTCTGCACTATATCGTATCCAAATAGCACATTTCCGTCGGAAATTTGACGATATCACGATTTGACCCATTTCTCGCTGAAAACGCACTCCCTTGCACGATTTTCCTCCGGTTTGTGTCGTTTGCACTATATCGGACCCAAATAGCATATTTCCGTCGATAGTTTGACGATATCAGCGACGGTTCAACAATTACAGCCCGATTTGACCCATTTCTCGCTGAAAACGCACTCGCTTGCACGATTTTGCTTCGGTTTGTGTCGTTCTGCACTATATCGTACGCAAATAGCACATTTCCGTCGAGAATTTGACGATATCAGTGACAGTTTAACAATTACAGCCAGATTTGACCCGTTTCTCGCTGAAAACGCACTACCTTGCACGATTTTGCTCCGGTTTGTGTCGTTCTGCACTATATCGTAACCAAATAGCACATTTCCGTCGAGAGTTTGACGATATCAGTGACAGTTTAACAATTACAGCCAGATTTGACCCGTTTCTCGCTGAAAACGCACTACCTTGCACGATTTTGCTCCGGTTTGTGTCGTTCTGCACTATATCGTACCCAAATAGCACATTTCCGTCGAGAGTTTGACGATATCAGTGACGGTTTAACAATTACAGCCCGATTTGACCCGTTTCTCGCTGAAAACGTACTCCCTTGCACGATTTTGCTCCGGTTTGTGTCGTTCTGCACTATATCGTACCCAAATAGCACATTACCGTCGAAAATTTGACGATATCACGATTTGTCCCATTTCTCGCTGAAAACGAACTCCCTTGCACGATTTTGGTCCGGTTTGTGTCGTTCTGCACTATTTCGTACCCAAATAGCACATTTCCGTCCAGAGTTTGACGATATCAGCGGCGGTTCAACAATTACAGCCCGATTTGACCCATTTCTCGCTGAAAACGCACTACCTTGCACGATTTTGCTCCGGTTTGTGTCGTTCTGCACTACATCGTACCCAAATAGCACATTTCCGTCGAGAGTTTGACGATATCAGTGACGGTTTAACAATTACAGTCCGATTTGACCCGTTTCTCGCTGAAAACGCACTCCCTTGCACGATTTTCCTCCGGTTTGTGTCGTTTGCACTATATCGGACCCAAATAGCATATTTCCGTCGATAGTTTGACGATATCAGCGACGGTTCAACAATTACAGCCCGATTTGAACCATTTCTCGCTGAAAACGCACTCGCTTGCACGATTTTGCTCCGGTTTGTGTCGTTCTGCACTATATCGTACCCAAATAGCACATTTCCGTCGAGGGTTTGACGATATCAGCGACGGTTCAACAATTACAGCCCGATTTGACCCATTTCTCGCTGAAAACGCACTCGCTTGCACGATATTGCTTCGGTTTGTGTTGTTCTGCACTATATCGTATCCAAATAGCACATTTCCGTCGGAAATTTGACGATATCACGATTTGACCCATTTCTCGCTGAAAACGCACTCCCTTGCACGATTTTCCTCCGGTTTGTGTCGTTTGCACTATATCGGACCCAAATAGCATATTTCCGTCGATAGTTTGACGATATCAGCGACGGTTCAACAATTACAGCCCGATTTGACCCATTTCTCGCTGAAAACGCACTCGCTTGCACGATTTTGCTTCGGTTTGTGTCGTTCTGCACTATATCGTACGCAAATAGCACATTTCCGTCGAGAATTTGACGATATCAGTGACAGTTTAACAATTACAGCCAGATTTGACCCGTTTCTCGCTGAAAACGCACTACCTTGCACGATTTTGCTCCGGTTTGTGTCGTTCTGCACTATATCGTAACCAAATAGCACATTTCCGTCGAGAGTTTGACGATATCAGTGACAGTTTAACAATTACAGCCAGATTTGACCCGTTTCTCGCTGAAAACGCACTACCTTGCACGATTTTGCTCCGGTTTGTGTCGTTCTGCACTATATCGTACCCAAATAGCACATTTCCGTCGAGAGTTTGACGATATCAGTGACGGTTTAACAATTACAGCCCGATTTGACCCGTTTCTCGCTGAAAACGTACTCCCTTGCACGATTTTGCTCCGGTTTGTGTCGTTCTGCACTATATCGTACCCAAATAGCACATTACCGTCGAAAATTTGACGATATCACGATTTGTCCCATTTCTCGCTGAAAACGAACTCCCTTGCACGATTTTGGTCCGGTTTGTGTCGTTCTGCACTATTTCGTACCCAAATAGCACATTTCCGTCCAGAGTTTGACGATATCAGCGGCGGTTCAACAATTACAGCCCGATTTGACCCATTTCTCGCTGAAAACGCACTACCTTGCACGATTTTGCTCCGGTTTGTGTCGTTCTGCACTACATCGTACCCAAATAGCACATTTCCGTCGAGAGTTTGACGATATCAGTGACGGTTTAACAATTACAGTCCGATTTGACCCGTTTCTCGCTGAAAACGCACTCCCTTGCACGATTTTCCTCCGGTTTGTGTCGTTTGCACTATATCGGACCCAAATAGCATATTTCCGTCGATAGTTTGACGATATCAGCGACGGTTCAACAATTACAGCCCGATTTGAACCATTTCTCGCTGAAAACGCACTCGCTTGCACGATTTTGCTCCGGTTTGTGTCGTTCTGCACTATATCGTACCCAAATAGCACATTTCCGTCGAGGGTTTGACGATATCAGCGACGGTTCAACAATTACAGCCCGATTTGACCCATTTCTCGCTGAAAACGCACTCGCTTGCACGATATTGCTTCGGTTTGTGTTGTTCTGCACTATATCGTATCCAAATAGCACATTTCCGTCGGAAATTTGACGATATCACGATTTGACCCATTTCTCGCTGAAAACGCACTCCCTTGCCCGATTTTGCTCCGGTTTGTGCCGTTCTGCACTATTTCGGACCCAAATAGCACATTTCCTTCGAGAGTTTGACGATATCAGTGACAGTTTAACAATTACAGCCAGATTTGACCCGTTTCTCGCTGAAAACGCACTACCTTGCACGATTTTGCTCCGGTTTGTGTCGTTCTGCACTATATCGTACCCAAATAGCACATTTCCGTCGAGAGTTTGACGATATCAGTGACGGTTTAACAATTACAGCCCGATTTGACCCGTTTCTCGCTGAAAACGTACTCCCTTGCACGATTTTGCTCCGGTTTGTGTCGTTCTGCACTATATCGTACCCAAATAGCACATTACCGTCGAAAATTTGACGATATCACGATTTGTCCCATTTCTCGCTGAAAACGAACTCCCTTGCACGATTTTGGTCCGGTTTGTGTCGTTCTGCACTATTTCGTACCCAAATAGCACATTTCCGTCCAGAGTTTGACGATATCAGCGGCGGTTCAACAATTACAGCCCGATTTGACCCATTTCTCGCTGAAAACGCACTACCTTGCACGATTTTGCTCCGGTTTGTGTCGTTCTGCACTACATCGTACCCAAATAGCACATTTCCGTCGAGAGTTTGACGATATCAGTGACGGTTTAACAATTACAGTCCGATTTGACCCGTTTCTCGCTGAAAACGCACTCCCTTGCACGATTTTCCTCCGGTTTGTGTCGTTTGCACTATATCGGACCCAAATAGCATATTTCCGTCGATAGTTTGACGATATCAGCGGCGGTTCAACAATTACAGCCCGATTTGACCCATTTCTCGCTGAAAACGCACTACCTTGCACGATTTTGCTCCGGTTTGTGTCGTTCTGCACTACATCGTACCCAAATAGCACATTTCCGTCGAGAGTTTGACGATATCAGTGACGGTTTAACAATTACAGTCCGATTTGACCCGTTTCTCGCTGAAAACGCACTCCCTTGCACGATTTTCCTCCGGTTTGTGTCGTTTGCACTATATCGGACCCAAATAGCATATTTCCGTCGATAGTTTGACGATATCAGCGACGGTTCAACAATTACAGCCCGATTTGAACCATTTCTCGCTGAAAACGCACTCGCTTGCACGATTTTGCTCCGGTTTGTGTCGTTCTGCACTATATCGTACCCAAATAGCACATTTCCGTCGAGGGTTTGACGATATCAGCGACGGTTCAACAATTACAGCCCGATTTGACCCATTTCTCGCTGAAAACGCACTCGCTTGCACGATATTGCTTCGGTTTGTGTTGTTCTGCACTATATCGTATCCAAATAGCACATTTCCGTCGGAAATTTGACGATATCACGATTTGACCCATTTCTCGCTGAAAACGCACTCCCTTGCCCGATTTTGCTCCGGTTTGTGCCGTTCTGCACTATTTCGGACCCAAATAGCACATTTCCGTCGAGAGTTTGACGATATCAGTGACAGTTTAACAATTACAGCCAGATTTGACCCGTTTCTCGCTGAAAACGCACTACCTTGCACGATTTTGCTCCGGTTTGTGTCGTTCTGCACTATATCGTACCCAAATAGCACATTTCCGTCGAGAGTTTGACGATATCAGTGACGGTTTAACAATTACAGTCCGATTTGACCCGTTTCTCGCTGAAAACGCACTCCCTTGCACGATTTTCCTCCGGTTTGTGTCGTTTGCACTATATCGGACCCAAATAGCATATTTCCGTCGATAGTTTGACGATATCAGCGACGGTTCAACAATTACAGCCCGATTTGACCCATTTCTCGCTGAAAACGCACTCGCTTGCACGATTTTGCTTCGGTTTGTGTCGTTCTGCACTATATCGTACGCAAATAGCACATTTCCGTCGAGAATTTGACGATATCAGTGACAGTTTAACAATTACAGCCAGATTTGACCCGTTTCTCGCTGAAAACGCACTACCTTGCACGATTTTGCTCCGGTTTGTGTCGTTCTGCACTATATCGTAACCAAATAGCACATTTCCGTCGAGAGTTTGACGATATCAGTGACAGTTTAACAATTACAGCCAGATTTGACCCGTTTCTCGCTGAAAACGCACTCCCTTGCACGATTTTCCTCCGGTTTGTGTCGTTTGCACTATATCGGACCCAAATAGCATATTTCCGTCGATAGTTTGACGATATCAGCGACGGTTCAACAATTACAGCCCGATTTGAACCATTTCTCGCTGAAAACGCACTCGCTTGCACGATTTTGCTCCGGTTTGTGTCGTTCTGCACTATATCGTACCCAAGTCGCACATTTCCGTCGAGGGTTTGACGATATCAGCGACGGTTCAACAATTACAGCCCGATTTGACCCATTTCTCGCTGAAAACGCACTCGCTTGCACGATATTGCTTCGGTTTGTGTTGTTCTGCACTATATCGTACCCAAATATCACATTTCCGTGGGAAATTTGACGATATCACGATTTGACCCATTTCTCGCTGAAAACGCACTCCCTTGCCCGATTTTGCTCCGGTTTGTGTCGTTCTGCACTATTTCGGACCCAAATAGCACATTTCCGTCGAGAGTTTGACGATATCAGTGACGGTTTAACAATTACAGTTCGATTTGACCCGTTTCTCGCTGAAAACGCACTCCCTTGCACGATTTTCCTCCGGTTTGTGTCGTTTGCACTATATCGGACCCAAATAGCATATTTCCGTCGATAGTTTGACGATATCAGTGACAGTTTAACAATTACAGCCAGATTTGACCCGTTTCTCGCTGAAAACGCTCTACCTTGCACGATTTTGCTCCGGTTTGTGTCGTTCTGCACTATATCGTACCCAAATAGCACATTTCCGTCGAGAGTTTGACGATATCAGCGACGGTTCAACAATTACAGCCCGATTTGACCCATTTCTCGCTGAGAACGCCCTCGCTTGCACGATTTTGCTTCGGTTTGAGTAGTTCTGCACTACTTCGGACCCAAATAGCACATTTCCGTCGAGAGTTTGACGATATCAGTGACAATTTAACAATTACAGCCAGATTTGACGCGTTTCTCGCTGAAAACGCTCTACCTTGCACGATTTTGCTCCGGTTTGTGTCGTTCTGCACTATATCGTACCCAAATAGCACATTTCCGTCGAGAGTTTGACGACATCAGCGACGGTTCAACAATTACAGCCCGATTTGTCCCATTTCTCGCTGAAAACGCACTCCCTTGCACGATTTTGCTCCGGTTTGTATCGTTCTGCACTATATCGGACCCATATAGCACATTTCCGTCGAGAGTTTGACGATATCAGTGACAGTTTAACAATTACAGCCAGATTTGACCCGTTTCTCGCTGAAAACGCTCTACCTTGCACGATTTTCCTCCGGTTTGTGTCGTTTGCACTATATCGGACCCAAATAGCATATTTCCGTCGATAGTTTGACGATATCAGCGACGGTTCAACAATTACAGCCCGATTTGACCCATTTCTCGCTGAAAACGCACTCGCTTGCACGATTTTGCTTCGGTTTGTGTCGTTCTGCACTATATCGTACCCAAATAGCACATTTCCGTCGAGAGTTTGACGATATCGGTGACAGTTTAACAATTACAGCCAGATTTGACCCGTTTCTCGCTGAAAACGCTCTACCTTGCACGATTTTGCTTCGGTTTGTGTCGTTCTGCACTATATCGTACCCAAATAGCACATTTCCGTCGAGAGTTTGACGATATCGGTGACAGTTTAACAATTACAGCCAGATTTGACCCGTTTCTCGCTGAAAACGCTCTACCTTGCACGATTTTGCTCCGGTTTGTGTCGTTCTGCACTATATCGTACCCAAATAGCACATTTCGGTCGACAGTTTGACGATATCAGCGACGGTTCAACAATTACAGCCCGATTTGACCCATTTCTCGGTGAAAACGCCCTCGCTTGCACGATTTTACTTCGGTTTGAGTCGTTCTGCACTACTTCGGACCCAAATAGCACATTTCCGTCGAGAGTTTGACGATATCAGTGACAGTTTAACAATTACAGCCAGATTTGACCCGTTTCTCGGTGAAAACGCTCTACCTTGCACGATTTTGCTCCGGTTTGTGTCGTTC
Organism: Osmia lignaria lignaria; assembly: GCF_051020975.1. Lineage (NCBI taxonomy): Eukaryota > Metazoa > Arthropoda > Insecta > Hymenoptera > Megachilidae > Osmia > Osmia lignaria. Next base: position 7,135 of record NW_027478367.1, on the reverse strand, counting down.
TGCACTATATCGTACCCAAATAGCATATTTCCGTCGATAGTTTCACGATATCAGCGACGGTTCAACAATTACAGCCCGATTTGACCCATTTCTCGTTGAAAACGCACTCGCTTGCACGATTTTGCTCCGGTTTGTGTCGTTCTGCACTATATCGTACCCAAATAGCACATTTCCGTCGAGCGTTTGACGATATCAGCGACGGTTCAACAATAACAGCCCGATTTGACCCATTTCTCGCTGAAAACGCACTCGCTTGCACGATTTTGCTTCGGTTTGTGTTGTTCTGCACTATATCGTACCCAAATAGCACATTTCCGTCGGAAATTTGACGATATCACGATTTGACCCATTTCTCGCTGAAAACGCACTCCCTTGCCCGATTTTGCTCCGGTTTGTGTCGTTCTGCACTATTTCGGACCCAAATAGCACATTTCCGTCGAGAGTTTGACGATATCAGTGACAGTTTAACAATTACAGCCAGATTTGACCCGTTTCTCGCTGAAAACGCACTACCTTGCACGATTTTGCTCCGGTTTGTGTCGTTCTGCACTATATCGTACCCAAATAGCACATTTCCGTCGAGAGTTTGACGATATCAGTGACGGTTTAACAATTACAGTCCGATTTGACCCGTTTCTCGCTGAAAACGCACTCCCTTGCACGATTTTCCTCCGGTTTGTGTCGTTTGCACTATATCGGACCCAAATAGCATATTTCCGTCGATAGTTTGACGATATCAGTGACAGTTTAACAATTACAGCCAGATTTGACCCGTTTCTCGCTGAAAACGCTCTACCTTGCACGATTTTGCTCCGGTTTGTGTCGTTCTGCACTATATCGTACCCAGATAGCACATTTCCGTCGAGAGTTTGACGATATCAGCGACGGTTCAACAACTACAGCCCGATTTGACCCATTTCTCGCTGAGAACGCCCTCGCTTGCACGATTTTGCTTCGGTTTGAGTAGTTCTGCACTACTTCGGACCCAAATAGCACATTTCCGTCGAGAGTTTGACGATATCAGTGACAATTTAACAATTACAGCCAGATTTGACGCGTTTCTCGCTGAAAACGCTCTACCTTGCACGATTTTGCTCCGGTTTGTGTCGTTCTGCACTATATCGTACCCAAATAGTACATTTCCGTCGAGAGTTTGACGATATCAGCGACGGTTCAACAATTACAGTCCGATTTGTCCCATTTCTCGCTGAAAACGCACTCCCTTGCACGATTTTGCTCCGGTTTGTATCGTTCTGCACTATATCGGACCCATATAGCACATTTCCGTCGAGAGTTTGACGATATCAGTGACAGTTTAACAATTACAGCCAGATTTGACCCGTTTCTCGCTGAAAACGCTCTACCTTGCACGATTTTGCTCCGGTTTGTGTCGTTCTGCACTATATCGTACCCAAATAGCACATTTCCGTCGAGAGTTTGACGATATCAGCGACGGTTCAACAATTACAGCCCGATTTGACCCATTTCTCGCTGAAAACGCCCTCGCTTGCACGATTTTACTTCGGTTTGAGTCGTTCTGCACTACTTCGGACCCAAATAGCACATTTCCGTCGAGAGTTTGACGATATCAGTGACAGTTTAACAATTACAGCCAGATTTGACCCGTTTCTCGCTGAAAACGCTCTACCTTGCACGATTTTGCTCCTGTTTGTGTCGTTCTGCACTATATCGTACCCAAATAGCACATTTCCGTCGAGAGTTTGACGATATCAGCGGCGGTTCAACAATTACAGCCCGATTTGTCCCATTTCTCGCTGAAAACACACACCCTTGCACGATTTTGCTCCGGTTTGTATCGTTCTGCACTATATCGGACCCATATAGCACATTTCCGTCGAGAGTTTGACGATATCAGTGACGATTTAACAATTACAGCCCGATTTGACCCGTTTCTCGCTGAAAACGCACTCCCTTGCACGATTTTGGTCCGGTTTGTGTCGTTCTGCACTATATCGTACCCAAATAGCACATTTCCGTCGAAAATTTGACGATATCACGATTTGACGCATTTCTCGCTGAAAACGCACTCCCTTGCACGATTTTCCTCCGGTTTGTGTCGTTTGCACTATATCGGACCCAAATAGCACATTTCCGTCGAGAGTTTGACGATATCAGGGACGGTTTAACAATTACAGTCCGATTTGGCCCGTTTCTCGCTGAAAACGCACTCCCTTGCACGATTTTCCTCCGGTTTGTGTCGTTTGCACTATATCGGACCCAAATAGCATATTTCCGTCGATAGTTTGACGATATCAGCGACGGTTCAACAATTACAGCCCGATTTGACCCATTTCTCGCTGAAAACGCACTCGCTTGCACGATTTTGCTTCGGTTTGTGTCGTTCTGCACTATATCGTACGCAAATAGCACATTTCCGTCGAGAATTTGACGATATCAGTGACAGTTTAACAATTACAGCCAGAATTGACCCGTTTCTCGCTGAAAACGCACTACCTTGCACGATTTTGCTCCGCTTTGTGTCGTGCTGCACTATATCGTACCCAAATAGCACATTTCCGTCGAGAGTTTGACGATATCAGTGACAGTTTAACAATTACAGCCAGATTTGACCCGTTTCTCGCTGAAAACGCTCTACCTTGCACGATTTTGCTCCGGTTTGTGTCGTTCTGCACCATATCGTACCCAAATAGCACATTTCCGTCGAGAGTTTGACGATATCAGCGACGGTTCAACAATTACAGCCCGATTTGACCCATTTCTCGCTGAAAACGCCCTCGCTTGCACGATTTTACTTCGGTTTGAGTCGATCTGCACTACTTCGGACCCAAATAGCACATTTCCGTCGAGAGTTTGACGATATCAGTGACAGTTTAACAATTACAGCCAGATTTGACCCGTTTCTCGCTGAAAACGCTCTACCTTGCACGATTTTGCTCCGGTTTGTGTCGTTCTGCACTATATCGTACCCAAATAGCACATTTCCGTCGAGAGTTTGACGATATCAGCGACGGTTCAACAATTACAGCCCGATTTGTCCCATTTCTCGCTGAAAACGCACTCCCTTGCACGATTTTCCTCCGGTTTGTGTCGTTTGCACTATATCGGACCCAAATAGCATATTTCCGTCGATAGTTTGACGATATCAGCGACGGTTCAACAATTACAGCCCGATTTGACCCATTTCTCGCTGAAAACGCACTCGCTTGCACGATTTTGCTTCGGTTTGTGTTGTTCTGCACTATATCGCACACAAGTAGCACATTTCCGTCTCGAGTTTGACGATATCAGTGACGGTTTAACAATTACAGCCCGATTTGACCCGTTTCTCGCTGAAAACGCACTACCTTGCACGATTTTGCTCCGGTTTGTGTCGTTCTGCACTATATCGTACCCAAATAGCACATTTCCGTCGAGAGTTTGACGATATCAGGGACGGTTTAACAATTACAGTCCGATTTGACCCGTTTCTCGCTGAAAACGCACTCCCTTGCACGATTTTCCTCCGGTTTGTGTCGTTTGCACTATATCGGACCCAAATAGCATATTTCCGTCGATAGTTTGACGATATCAGCGACGGTTCAACAATTACAGCCCGATTTGACCCATTTCTCGCTGAAAACGCACTCGCTTGCACGATTTTGCTTCGGTTTGTGTCGTTCTGCACTATATCGTACGCAAATAGCACATTTCCGTCGAGAATTTGACGATATCAGTGACAGCTTAACAATTACAGCCAGAATTGACCCGTTTCTCGCTGAAAACGCACTACCTTGCACGATTTTGCTCCGCTTTGTGTCGTGCTGCACTATATCGTACCCAAATAGCACATTTCCGTCGAGAGTTTGACGATATCAGTGACAGTTTAACAATTACAGCCAGATTTGACCCGTTTCTCGCTGAAAACGCTCTACCTTGCACGATTTTGCTCCGGTTTGTGTCGTTCTGCACTATATCGTACCCAAATAGCACATTTCCGTCGAGAGTTTGACGATATCAGCGACGGTTCAACAATTACAGCCCGATTTGACCCATTTCTCGCTGAAAACGCCCTCGCTTGCACGATTTTACTTCGGTTTGAGTCGATCTGCACTACTTCGGACCCAAATAGCACATTTCCGTCGAGAGTTTGACGATATCAGTGACAGTTTAACAATTACAGCCAGATTTGACCCGTTTCTCGCTGAAAACGCTCTACCTTGCACGATTTTGCTCCGGTTTGTGTCGTTCTGCACTATATCGTACCCAAATAGCACATTTCCGTCGAGAGTTTGACGATATCAGCGACGGTTCAACAATTACAGCCCGATTTGTCCCATTTCTCGCTGAAAACGCACTCGCTTGCACGATTTTGCTTCGGTTTGTGTCGTTCTGCACTATATCGTACCCAAATAGCACATTTCCGTCGATAGTTTGACGATATCAGTGACGGTTTAACAATTACAGCTCGATTTGACCCCTTTCTCGCTGAAAACGCACTCCCTTGCACGATTTTCCTCCGGTTTGTGTCGTTTGCACTATATCGGACCCAAATAGCATATTTCCGTCGATAGTTTGACGATATCAGCGACGGTTCAACAATTACAGCCCAATTTGACCCATTTCTCGCTGAAAACGCACTCCCTTGCACGATTTTGGTCCGGTTTGTGTCGTTCTGCACTACTTCGGACCCAAATAGCACATTTCCGTCGAGAGTTTGACGATATCAGCGACGGTTCAACAATTACAGCCCGATTTGTCCCATTTCTCGCTGAAAACGCACTCCCTTGCACGATTTTCCTCCGGTTTGTGTCGTTTGCACTATATCGGACCCAAATAGCATATTTCCGTCGATAGTTTGACGATATCAGCGACGGTTCAACAATTACAGCCCGATTTGACCCATTTCTCGCTGAAAACGCACTCGCTTGCACGATTTTGCTTCGGTTTGTGTTGTTCTGCACTATATCGCACACAAGTAGCACATTTCCGTCTCGAGTTTGACGATATCAGTGACGGTTTAACAATTACAGCCCGATTTGACCCGTTTCTCGCTGAAAACGCACTACCTTGCACGATTTTGCTCCGGTTTGTGTCGTTCTGCACTATATCGTACCCAAATAGCACATTTCCGTCGAGAGTTTGACGATATCAGGGACGGTTTAAGAATTACAGTCCGATTTGACCCGTTTCTCGCTGAAAACGCACTCCCTTGCACGATTTTCCTCCGGTTTGTGTCGTTTGCACTATATCGGACCCAAATAGCATATTTCCGTCGATAGTTTGACGATATCAGCGACGGTTCAACAATTACAGCCCGATTTGACCCATTTCTCGCTGAAAACGCACTCGCTTGCACGATTTTGCTTCGGTTTGTGTCGTTCTGCACTATATCGTACGCAAATAGCACATTTCCGTCGAGAATTTGACGATATCAGTGACAGCTTAACAATTACAGCCAGAATTGACCCGTTTCTCGCTGAAAACGCACTACTTTGCACGATTTTGCTCCGCTTTGTGTCGTGCTGCACTATATCGTACCCAAATAGCACATTTCCGTCGAGAGTTTGACGATATCAGTGACAGTTTAACAATTACAGCCAGATTTGACCCGTTTCTCGCTGAAAACGCTCTACCTTGCACGATTTTGCTCCGGTTTGTGTCGTTCTGCACTATATCGTACCCAAATAGCACATTTCCGTCGAGAGTTTGACGATATCAGCGACGGTTCAACAATTACAGCCCGATTTGACCCATTTCTCGCTGAAAACGCCCTCGCTTGCACGATTTTACTTCGGTTTGAGTCGATCTGCACTACTTCGGACCCAAATAGCACATTTCCGTCGAGAGTTTGACGATATCAGTGACAGTTTAACAATTACAGCCAGATTTGACCCGTTTCTCGCTGAAAACGCTCTACCTTGCACGATTTTGCTCCGGTTTGTGTCGTTCTGCACTATATCGTACCCAAATAGCACATTTCCGTCGAGAGTTTGACGATATCAGCGACGGTTCAACAATTACAGCCCGATTTGTCCCATTTCTCGCTGAAAACGCACTCGCTTGCACGATTTTGCTTCGGTTTGTGTCGTTCTGCACTATATCGTACCCAAATAGCACATTTCCGTCGATAGTTTGACGATATCAGTGACGGTTTAACAATTACAGCTCGATTTGACCCCTTTCTCGCTGAAAACGCACTCCCTTGCACGATTTTCCTCCGGTTTGTATCGTTCTGCACTATATCGGACCCATATAGCACATTTCCGTCGAGAGTTTGACGATATCAGCGACGGTTCAACAATTACAGCCCGATTTGTCCCATTTCTCGCTGAAAACGCACTCGCTTGCACGATTTTGCTTCGGTTTGTGTCGTTCTGCACTATATCGTACCCAAATAGCACATTTCCGTCGATAGTTTGACGATATCAGTGACGGTTTAACAATTACAGCTCGATTTGACCCCTTTCTCGCTGAAAACGCACTCCCTTGCACGATTTTCCTCCGGTTTGTGTCGTTTGCACTATATCGGACCCAAATAGCATATTTCCGTCGATAGTTTGACGATATCAGCGACGGTTCAACAATTACAGCCCAATTTGACCCATTTCTCGCTGAAAACGCACTCCCTTGCACGATTTTGGTCCGGTTTGTGTCGTTCTGCACTACTTCGGACCCAAATAGCACATTTCCGTCGAGAGTTTGACGATATCAGTGACAGCTTAACAATTACAGCCAGATTTGACCCGTTTCTCGCTGAAAACGCTCTACCTTGCACGATTTTGCTCCGGTTTGTGTCGTTCTGCACTATATCGTACCCAAATAGCACATTTCCGTCGAGAGTTTGACGATATCAATGACGGTTTATCAATTACAGCCCGTTTTGACCCATTTCTCGCTGAAAACGCTCTCCCTTGCACGATTTTGCTCCGGTTTGGGTCGTTCTGCACTATATCGTACCCAAATAGCACATTTCCGTTGAGAGTTTGACGATATCAATGACGGTTTAACAATTACAGCCCGATTTGACACATTTCTCGCTGAAAACGCTCTCCCTTGCACGATTTTGCTCCGGTTTGTGTTGTTCTGCACTATATCGCACCCGAATAGCCCATCTCCGTCGAGACTATGACGACATCAGCGACGGTTTAACAATTACAGCTCGATTTGGCGCGTT
>NW_027478366.1:0-17241 GCF_051020975.1 Osmia lignaria lignaria | reverse complement strand
TTCACTTATTTCTATAGTTGTATTAATTTATAGAATTTATTATATAGAAGGGGATAAATTTATAAATCGATTTATTATTTTAGTAATTTTATTTGTAGTATCAATATATTTTATAATTTTGAGACCTAGATTTTTAACAATTTTATTAGGATGAGATGGTTTAGGATTAATTTCTTATTGTTTAATTATTTATTATCAAAATGATAAAGCTTATAATGCTGGAATATTAACAATTTTTAGAAATCGTGTAGGGGATGTGGGAATTTTATTAATAATTACTATGGGAATAATATATGGGAGGTGAAATTTAATAATTTATAAATTTAATTTATTAATATTAATTTTATTAGTATTAGTAGCTTTTACAAAAAGAGCTCAAATTCCATTTACTTTATGATTACCTGCTGCAATAATAGCTCCTACTCCTGTCTCATCTTTAGTTCATTCTTCAACTTTAGTAACAGCTGGGGTTTATTTATTAATTCGATATAATAAATTTTTGTTTTTAGGATGTTTTAATAAATATATTTTATTAATTTCTAGGTTAACTATATTTATAGCGGGTTTAATTGCAAATTATGAATTTGATTTTAAAAAAATTATTGCTTTATCGACTTTAAGTCAATTAAGATTAATAATAAGAATTTTAAGATTAGGATTTTGGGAAATAGCTTTTTTTCATTTAGTAATTCATGCTTTATTTAAATCTTTAATATTTTTATGTGTGGGTAGATTTATTCATAATTTTAATAGAAATCAAGATATCCGATGTTATGGTGGTATAATTTATATTTATCCTTTTAAAACTATAGTTTTAATTTTTTCTTTAATATGTTTAATAGGATTTCCTTTTATATCAGGATATTTTTCTAAAGATATAATTATGGAATTAATTTTTTTAAGAAAAATAAATATAATTAGAATAATATTTTTAATTTTTTCTACAATTTTTACTGTATCTTATTCTATTCGATTAATTATATTTATTTTATTTTCTAAAAAAAATTATTATGTAAATTTAATTAAGAAAGAAGGTATTTTGGTAAATTTTTGTATATTTATTTTATTAATAACTATTTTTTTTATTGGATATTTATATTTTAAAATTTTTAATTTAAATTATTTAATTGTATTAACAATAAATTTAAAAATTATGGTTATAAAATTAATTTTATGTGGAATTTTGATTGGGCAGTTTTTTTATTTTAATTCTTATAAAAATTTAATAATAGGAAATTTTATAAGAACAATATTTTATATCGAAAAAATTTATTTGTATTATGATTTACCTTTAAATATAGTTATATTGTATGAAAATATTCATGAAAAAAATTTATTTGAATTTAAGATTAAATTTATAAAATTGAAATTTTATTTATTTAAATATAAGTTAAATGAATATAATTTTATGAATATATTATTAACTAATTTATTAATAATATTAATTTTTATTTTTTTAATTTAAAATTTAAATAGCTTAAGAAGAGCATAATATTGAAGATATTAAGGTAATTTTAATATTTTTAAATAAAATTTTTATAAATATAATTTTTATAAATAAATTTTATATTTATTAATATTATACTGAAAATATAAAGTTTTATTAAACTATATAAAAATTATTTAGAAATAATAATATATAAAATATTAAATTTAGAATTAGAAGTTCTATTTAAATTTATTTCTTTAATTGGAATTTTAATTCAATAAATTTATTAACAATAAATTGCTTCTATTTTAGCTTCAATTAATATTAATATGTATATATTATATATATAAATATATGAAGTAATTTTTACAATTAATTTCGGCTTAATATTAGACTTTTTTAGTCCATATATTAAAAAATTCAATTTAATAATCTATAACTTCATTCAATAAGTAGACTAATAATTATTAAAAAAATAAAAATTAAAATAATTAATATTAAAAAAATAGATTTAAATTTTATTAAAAAGATAGATGGTAAAATTAAGATAATTTCAATATCAAAAATTAAGAATAGTAAAGTAATTAGGAAAAATTGTGTAGAAAATGGGAGACGGGAGTTTGATTGGGAGTTAAATCCACATTCAAATGGGGTAATTTTTTCTCGATTTAATGGTTTATATATTCTTAAATAAAAATTAATTAATATAAGTATAGAAGTAATAATTATTATAAAATAAAATAAAAATATAATATTAAAAATTATATATATTAATTTTATAAATTTTTTAATTGGAAATTAAATGTAATTAAGTTTATACTATATATATATTAATTATTATTATATTTAAAATATTCATCAATAAATTGAAATATATAAAAATAATCAAATTACATCTACAAAATGTCAATATCAAGATGCTGCTTCAAAATTAAAATGATGAGTTGCAGAAAAATGTAGATTAATTAATCGGATTAGTGTAATAAATAAGAAAATAATTCCAATAATTACATGTAATCCGTGAAATCCTGTTGCTATAAAGAAAATAGATCCAAAAATTCTATCATTAAAACAGAATGGAGCTTCTATATATTCAATAAATTGGAGAAAAGAAAAATATATTCCTAAAATAATAGTAATTATTAGAGAAATTTTTCTTTCTATATAATTTTTATTTAATAATCTATTGTGACTTCAAGTTAGGGAAATTCCTGAAGAAATTAAAATTAATGAATTTAATAAAGGGATTCTAAATGGATTGAATATGATAATATTTTTAGGGGGTCAAAGTAAACCAATTTCTATTCCTGGGGAACTTATAGAATGAAAATAAGTTCAAAATAATGAAATAAAAAAAAAAAATTCTGAAATAATAAATAAGATTATTCTAAATTTTATTAGTTTTAAAACTAAAAATGTATGAAATCCTTGAAAAGTTCTTTCTCGAATAATATCTCGTCATCAAAAAAATATAGAAGAGATTAAGATAAGAAAATTAATAAAAATTAAAAAAAAATTTAAGTAAAAGAATCATATTACTAATCTTAATAATAAATTTATTAAATTAAAAGCGTTTATAATAGGTCAAGGTCTGTTAGTAACTAAATGAAAAGGATGATTATAATAAATTGACATTAATTTTTAGATTCTAAAAAATATAATAAAGAAAGAATAGAAAATACATATGCTTGAATTATAGAAACTGCAATTTCTAAAATTATTAATAAATTTTGAATTAAAATTGTGATAGGTAATAAAATTAAGAATTTAGAAATGAATGTGCCTAAAAGAGTTAATAGTAGATGTCCTGCAATTATATTTGCAGTTAATCGAATTGCTAAAGTAAAAGGTCGAATAATATTTCTAATTAGTTCAATTATTACTATAAAATTTATTAAAGCAGGGGGTGTATTTAAAGGAACTAAATGAATTAATATATTTAATGGTTTATTTCATCATCTATAAATAAAAAATCTTATTCAAGAAGATAAAGCAATAATTAAATTAAATGATATATGACTTGTTGAAGTAAAAATATAAGGGAATAATCCTATAAAATTTCTTAATGCAATAAAAGTTATTAATCTAAAAAAAATTAAAATATTTATTTTATACTTTTTTTTTGTTAAGCTTTTAAATTCAGAAAAAATAATTTTAGAAATTGAAATAAATAATATTTCAAATCGGGATGGAATAATTCAAAAATTTAAAGGTAGAATAATAAAAATTAATATAGAATTAATTCAATTTAAAGAAAAATGTATTCTTGTAGTTGGGTCAAAAATTTCAAAAAGATTTATTATCATTTTCAATTAAATAATTTATGGGTTTTAAAGGATTTTTTAGGAAAATAAATTTTTAAATTAATTGGAAAAAAATAAATTTTAAAGATTAATATGAAAAAAATTAATAATTCAAAGATAGAAATTAATATTCAATATCTAGGTCTTATTTGTGGAATAAAATTTTCATTAAGAGTATAATAAATACTATATTTGATTTAAAAGATCAATTCTTATTTTGTTTCAGACACTTAATGATAAAATTTAAGAAATAATTTTGAAGGAAATTAATTTTAATTTGACAAATTAATGTTATTATTTATATTTAACTAATTTCTTTAAGTAGAATTTTTAATTCAATTTATAAAATTGTTATAAGATGTAGATTCTAAAACAATAGGTATAAATCTATGATTTATACCACAAATTTCTGAACATTGGCCAAAAAAAAGTCCAGGTCGTAAAGCAAGAATATTTATTTGATTAATTCGACCTGGGGTTGCATCTCTTTTTACTCCTATAGAAGGAATAGTTCAAGAATGAATAACATCTGTAGAAGTAGTTAATATTCGAATTGAAATTTTAAAGGGAATAATTATACGATTATCTACATCCAATAATCGGAAAGAATTATATTCAAAGTTTTTATTTATATAAGAATCAAATTCAAAATTATTAAATTCAGGATATTCATATCTTCAGTATCATTGGTGTCCAATACTTTTTACTGTAAAAAAAATTGGGTTTCATAATTCATCTGTAAAATATAAAATTTTTAAAGATGGAAAACAAATAAATAAAAGAATAATAGCTGGAATAATAGTTCAAATAATTTCAATAGTATGATGTTTTAAAAGAAATCGATTAATAAATTTATTATTAAAAATATCTATTAATATAAAAAGTGTAGTTGAAATAATTATGATTATAAATATTATAGTAAAATTATGAAATGATATAAGATTATCTGAATAAGGGGAATTTGAATCTTGAAATGAATATATATATCATGAAGAAATTTTTAATAAAAATTAAATAATTTTATATATGGATCTTAAATCCATTGCACTAATCTGCCATATTAAATTAAATTTTTAAAATTAATGGAATTTCCCTATAAGAATGATTTAAAGGGGGATTATGTATAATTCATTCTAAAGCTGTTTGATTAAATTTAAATAAAATTATTCGTTTTGAATATAATCTTTCAAAAATAATATAAATTATTACAATAATTCTGTTTAAAGTAATTAAAGATCCTATAGAGGAAAATAAATTTCAACATATATAAGAATCTGGATAATCTGAATATCGACGTGGTATTCCTATTATTCCTAAAAAATGTTGAGGAAAAAAAGTTATATTTACTCCAATAAATATTAAGAAAAATTGAATTTTTAATCAAGATTGGTTTATTGAAAGTCCAATGATTATAGGGAATCAGTGAATAATAGCGGCTATAATAGAAAAAATAGCTCCTATAGATAAAACATAATGAAAATGTCCTACAACATAGTATGTATCATGTAGGATAATATCAATAGAAGAATTAGATAATATAATTCCTGTTAATCCTCCTATGGTAAAAAGAAAAATAAATCCTAGAGTTCATATAATAGATATATTTATTTTTAATTTAGAGCCGTGATATGTTGCTAGTCATCTAAAAACTTTAATTCCTGTTGGAATTGCAATAATTATAGTAGCTGAGGTAAAATAAGCTCGAGTATCTACATCTAATCCGACGGTAAATATATGATGAGCTCATACAATAAAACCTAAAAGTCCAATTCTTAATATAGCATAAATTATTCCAATATTTCCAAAAGTTTCTTTTTTTCCTCTTTCATTAGAAATAATTTGGGAAATTAACCCAAATCCTGGAAGGATTAGAATATAGACTTCTGGGTGACCGAAGAATCAAAATAAATGTTGATAAAGAATTGGGTCTCCTCCTCCAGTTGGATCAAAAAAAGATGTATTAAAATTTCGGTCAAATAATAATATAGTAATAGCACCAGCTAATACTGGTAAGGAAAAAAGTAAAAGAATAGTTGTAATAAAAACAGATCAAGGAAATAAAGGTAATTGTATATGTTTTAAGGAAATATTTTTTATTATAATAATTGTAACAATAAAATTTAGTGATCCTATAATAGAAGATAATCCTGAAATATGTAAAGAAAAAATTGCTAAATCTACTGAGGGTGAAGAATGGTATAAATTTGAAGATAAAGGAGGATATACAGTTCATCCTGTTCCTGGTCTTGGATTTAAAAAATTTCTTAAAAGTAAAATTATTAAAGATGGGGGTAAAAGTCAAAATCTAATATTATTTATTCGGGGAAAAGCTATATCTGGAATTCCTAATATTAAAGGAATTAATCAATTTCCAAATCCCCCAATTAAAAATGGTATTACAAGAAAAAAAATTATTAAAAAAGCATGAGCTGTAACTAAAGAATTATAGATTTGGTCATTAGAAATTCATGATCCAGGAATACTTAATTCTATTCGAATAATAATTCTTATTGCTGAACCAATTATTCCAGATCATAAAGCAAATATTATATAAAGAATTCCAATATCTTTATGATTAGTAGAATAAAACCATTTAATTAAGATTTAAAAATATTATATTTTCAACTTTGAAGGTTGATAGTTTATTGTTAACTTAAAATCTTTATAAGTATTATGCCTGATAAAAGGATTAAATTGTAAATTTAATAATGAAATAAATTTTCTAATACTAAAAAATTAATAGATAAAAATTAAAAAAAAAAATTAAAGAAAAGGTTAAAATTAAATTAAAATTATTCTTGAAATAGAATTTTGGGAATTTTAATCAAGATTTTTTAGTTAATTTCGATAAAGTAAGTTGATAGTTAATAATATTTAAATAACTTCATGTTATAATAACTCTAGAAATTGCTAAAATAATTAAAAAGAAAATAGATTTTTGAATTAAAATATTTTCATAAAAAAAAAATCATTTTGCTATAAAAGAACTAAATGGAGGTAATATACTATAAGAAAAAATAATAATAATAAAAAGATAATTAAAATTTTTTATTCTATTTAAATTTAAAGTGAAAATTTTATTTTTAAAATTTATTTTTTCAAGTAAATAAAGTAATAGAAATGTATTTAATAAATAAATAATAAAATAAAAAATAAATGTTTGAGAATTAAGAAATGAAATAAAAATTAAGTAAGAGGAATGATTTATTGAGGAAAAAATTAGAATTTTTTTTAAATTTGTTTCTTCTATAATGAAAATAGAAGCAATAATTCTATTTATAGTTAAAAATATTAATAAATAAGAATTAAAGTAAATAGAAAATCTAATTAAATTAATAGGAATAATTTTTGCAAATGTGGAGAAAAAAAAAATTTCGTTTCAAGAGAGAAAAGGAAATGTATAAATTATTCATACATTAAAAGGAAAAATTCCTAATTTTAAGAATAATCTAAATATTAAGATTAAATTAGTATTAGTTTTTAATTGAATAATTAAATAATTTATTGAATAAATAAAATTTATAAAAATTAATAATCTAGAGATTCTAGAGATAAAAAAATAAATTAATCTGGGAATTTTATTTACATTATTAAAATTTAAATATCCAATAAAAATAAGAGAAAAAAATTCTAAAATTATTCATTTTATAAAAATATTTTCTAAAAAAAAAATAGATAATGAAAGTAAAATAAGGGAAAATTTAATAAAAATATTTAATTGGGAAATTTTTATAAATAATTTATAATTAAATTTAATTTAAATTATTTAACAATAGTATAAATATTATACATATATATTCTATCAAAATAATCCTTTTATCAGGCATATTGTTTTATTTATGTTTAAGTTTAATAATATATATATATATATATATATATATATATTAAATATATCTTAGTGTAAAAGCATTTAAAAATTTGAATTTTAAGGAACTAAAAAAATTAGTAGATATATAAAATTATAATATATAATTTTATTAAATATTTATAAAAGAAATTAATCTATATTTAGATCATGAGTCTAATAACTTAAATTTAGTTTATTTATAAAGATATAATTTAAAATTTATTTTTAATTGCAATTTAAATGTTATAAAATTAACTAATATCCAAATTAAAAAATTTTAATTTATATATATATATATATATATATATATATATATATATATATATATATATATATATATAAAATTATAAAATTAAGAAAATTAATAAAATTAAGGAATTTTGTATTAAAATTAAATATAGAATAATTTTTTAATATTTATAAGTTAAGTAAATAAATATTAAATAGAATTTAAAATTGTGAATAATATATATAATATTTATAATTTAAAATTGTGAAATAATATATATAATATATGATATATAAATATAATTTAAAATAAAGTATAATGGGATAAAATAAATTAAATTAATTTTTTTATAAAAATTAATTTTCAAAAAGATAATGATAAATTATTAAAGATCTAATATTAAAATTGTCTACTAGAATACAATAGCAAATAATATAAAATATTTTAATATAAGGAACTTTATATTTTTTTCAATTTTTTATAAGTTTGAATATAATTTTATATTTGTATTTTTTTAACATATATTTAAATTTGTAAAAATGTATTTAAATTGAAAATTTAATGTTTTATTGTAACTATTAAATAAGATTAAAATAAATTATATATATATATATATATATATATATATATATATATTTTAAAATTAAATTTATTATTAGAATTAATAGAATTAATTAATTTTAATTATTTAATTATTTATTTATATTTTGTTAAAATTAAATTAAAATTATTTAATAATTAAGAAATTAAAATTTTTTTATAATTATTTAAATATAAATTAAAGTTTAAATAATTATTAAATTATTTAATTTAATATTTATATTTTGATTTTTGTTTATTAAAATTAAATTTTTAATTTAATAATTAAAAAAGTTGTATTAAATATATTATTTTTATTAGAAAATTATATATTAAATAAAAATTAAATATTAAGGTATAGTAGAAAAGGGTTATATATTTTTAAAATATATAATCCTAACGTTCTTTAATATATATATATATATATATATTATAAATATAAATAAATTAAATTTTTAATTTAATAATTAAAAAAGTTATATTAAATAATATTATATTATTAAATATTAAGGTATAGAATAAAGAGTAGAGGATTATATATTTTTTAAGTATATAATCCTAACGTTCTTTAATGTTTATATATATATATATATATATATATATTATATATTAAATTTTTAATTTAATAATTAAAATTATATTAAATATTATTTTATTAAAAAATTATATATTAAATAAAAATTAAATTAAATATTAAGATTATAAAAATAAAGGATTATATATTTTTAAATATATAATCTTAATGTTTTTTATATATATATATATATATATATATTAAAATTAAATTTTTAATTTAATAATTAAGAAAGTTATATTAATATTAATTAAATATTAAGGTATAGTATAAGGAGAATAGAGGATTATATATTTTATTTTTTAAGTATATAATCCTAACGTTCTTTAATATTTATATATATATATATATATATATATATATATATATATATATTAAAATTAAATTTTTAATTTAATAATTAAGAAGGTTATATTAATATTAATTAAATATTAAGGTATAGTAATAAGGAGAATAGAGGATTATATATTTTATTTTTTAAGTATATAATCCTAACGTTCTTTAATATTTATATATATATATATATATATATATATATATATATATATATATATATATATATATATATATATATTAAAATTAAATTTTTAATTTAATAATTAAGAAGGTTATATTAATATTAATTAAATATTTAGGTATAGTATAAGGAGAATAAAGGATTATATATTTTATTTTTTAAGTATATAATCCTAACGTTCTTTAATATTTATATATATATATATATATATATATATATATATATATATATATATATATATGTATATATATATATATATATATATATATATATAAATAAATTAAATTTTTAATTTAATAATTAATAAAGTTATATTAATATTAATTAAATATTAAGGTATAGATAAGGAGAATAGAGGAATAGAGGATTATATATTTTATTTTTTAAGTATATAATCCTAACGTTCTTTAATATTTATATATATATATATATATATATATATATATATATATATATATATATATATATATATATATATAAATTAAATTTTTAATTTAATAATTAATAAAGTTATATTAATATTAATTAAATATTAAGGTATAGTATAAGGAGAATAGAGGATTATATATTTTTTAAGTATATAATCCTAATGTTCTTTAATATTTATATATATATATATATATATATATAAATAAATAAATATTAAATTTTTAATTTAATAATTAAGAAAGTTATATTAAATAATATTATTTTATTAAAAAATTATATATTAAATAAAAATTAAATATTAAGGAATAGAAAAATAAAGGATTATATATTTTTTAAATATATAATCCTAACGTTCTTTAATATATATATATATATATATATATATATATATATATATATTATATATATATATATATATATTAAAATTAAATTTTTAATTTAATAATTAAGAAAATTATATTAATATTAATTAAATATTAAGGTATATGGAATAAAGGGTTATATATTTTTTTAAATATATAATTTTAACGTTCTTTAATATATATATATATATATATATATATATATTAAAATTAAAAGTTTTTAATTTAATAATTAAAAAAGTTATATAAAATATTTTTATTAAAAAATTATATATTTAAATAAAAATTAAATATTAAAATAAGAAAGTAAGATTAGATATTTATCATAAATATATAAATTTTAATGTTTTAAAATTTTATATAAAAATTAAATTTTTAATTTAATAATCAAAAATATATTAAAATTATTTAAAAATAAAATTAAATTATAAGTAAATGATTATAATATATATATATATATATATATATTATATTATATTTAAATTATAAATTTCTAATTTTAAAAAATATTTTTAAATTTGCAATTTAATGTTTTAAATAAACTATAGAAATTTAAAATTTATAATTTAATGTTTTATATTATAGAAATTTAAAATTATATATATATATATATATATATATATATATATATAATATTTATATAAAAATAATATTATTATTTATCTCAGTATAATATTAATTAATTAATATAAATTCTTTCCCACAGATTAATATATTTATTATATATTAAATATTTATATAAAAATAATATTATTATTTATCCCAGTATAATATTAATTAATTAATATAAATTCCTTCTCACAGATCAATATTTAATTTTTATATTTAATTTTTATATAAAAATAATATTATTATTTATCCCAGTATAATATTAATTAATTAATATAAATTCCTTCCCATAGACTAATATATTTATTATATATTAAATATTTATATAAAAATAATATTATTATTTATCCCAGTATAATATTAATTAATTAATATAAATTCCTTCCCATAGACTAATATATTTATTATATATTAAATATTTATATAAAAATAATATTATTATTTATCCCAGTATAATATTAATTAATTAATATAAATTCCTTCCCATAGACTAATATATTTATTATATATTAAATATTTATATAAAAATAATATTATTGTTTATCCCAGTATAATATTAATTAATTAATATAAATTCCTTCCCATAGACTAATATATTTATTATATATTAAATATTTATATAAAAATAATATTATTATTTATCCCAGTATAATATTAATTAATTAATATAAATTCCTTCCCATAGACTAATATATTTATTATATATTAAATATTTATATAAAAATAATATTATTATTTATCCCAGTATAATATTAATTAATTAATATAAATTCCTTCCCATAGACTAATATATTTATTATATATTAAATATTTATATAAAAATAATATTATTATTTATCCCAGTATAATATTAATTAATTAATATAAATTCCTTCCCATAGACTAATATATTTATTATATATTAAATATTTATATAAAAATAATATTATTATTTATCCCAGTATAATATTAATTAATTAATATAAATTCCTTCCCATAGACTAATATATTTATTATATATTAAATATTTATATAAAAATAATATTATTATTTATCCCAGTATAATATTAATTAATTAATATAAATTCCTTCCCATAGACTAATATATTTATTATATATTAAATATTTATATAAAAATAATATTATTATTTATCCCAGTATAATATTAATTAATTAATATAAATTCCTTCCCATAGACTAATATATTTATTATATATTAAATATTTATATAAAAATAATATTATTATTTATCCCAGTATAATATTAATTAATTAATATAAATTCCTTCCCATAGACTAATATATTTATTATATATTAAATATTTATATAAAAATAATATTATTATTTATCCCAGTATAATATTAATTAATTAATATAAATTCCTTCCCATAGACTAATATATTTATTATATATTAAATATTTATATAAAAATAATATTATTATTTATCCCAGTATAATATTAATTAATTAATATAAATTCCTTCCCATAGACTAATATATTTATTATATATTAAATATTTATATAAAAATAATATTATTATTTATCCCAGTATAATATTAATTAATTAATATAAATTCCTTCCCATAGACTAATATATTTATTATATATTAAATATTTATATAAAAATAATATTATTATTTATCCCAGTATAATATTAATTAATTAATATAAATTCTTTCTTATAGACTAATATATTTATTATATATTAAATATTTATATAAAAATAATATTATTATTTATCCTAGTATAATATTAATTAATTAATATAAATTCCTTCCCATAGACTAATATATTTATTATATATTAAATATTTATATAAAAATAATATTATTATTTATCCCAGTATAATATTAATTAATTAATATAAATTCTTTCTTATAGACTAATATATTTATTATATATTAAATATTTATATAAAAATAATATTATTATTTATTCTAGTATAATATTAATTAATTAATATAAATTCTTTTCCATAGACTAATATATTTATTATATATTAAATATTTATATAAAAATAATATTATTATTTATCTCAGTATAATATTAATTAATTAATATAAATTCTTTCTTATAGACTAATATATTTATTATATATTAAATATTTATATAAAAATAATATTATTATTTATCCCAGTATAATATTAATTAATTAATATAAATTCCTTTCCATAGACCAATATTTAATTTTTATATTTAATTTTTATATTAAAATTAAATTGATTTCCTTCCTACAGACCAATATTTAATTTTTATATTTAATTTTTATATTAAAATTAAATTGATTTCCTTCCTACAGATCAATATTTAATTTTTATATTTAATTTTTATATTAAAATTAAATTGATTTTCTTCCCACAGACCAATATTTAATTTTTATATTTAATTTTTATATTAAAATTAAATTGATTTTCTTCCTACAGATCAATATTTAATTTTTATATTTAATTTTTATATTAAAATTAAATTGATTTCCTTCCCACAGACCAATATTTAATTTTTATATTTAATTTTTATATTAAAATTAAATTGATCTTTCCCACAGATTAATATTTAATTTTTATATTTAATTTTTATATTAAAATTAAATTGATTTCCTTCCTACAGATCAATATTTAATTTTTATATTTAATTTTTATATTAAAATTAAATTGATTTTTTCTACAGACCAATATTTAATTTTTATATTTAATTTTTATATTAAAATTAAATTGATTTCCTTCCCACAGACCAATATTTAATTTTTATATTTAATTTATATATTAAAATTAAATTGATCTTTCCCACAGATCAATATTTAATTTTTATATTTAATTTTTATATTAAAATTAAATTGATTTCCTTCCTACAGACCAATATTTAATTTTTATATTTAATTTTTATATTAAAATTAAATTGATTTCCTTCCCACAGACCAATATTTAATTTTTATATTTAATTTTTATATTAAAATTAAATTGATTTCCTTCCCACAGACCAATATTTAATTTTTATATTTAATTTTTATATTAAAATTAAATTGATTTCCTTCCCACAGATCAATATTTAATTTTTATATTTAATTTTTATATTAAAATTAAATTGATCTTTCCCACAGATCAATATTTAATTTTTATATTTAATTTTTATATTAAAATTAAATTGATCTTTCTCACAGATCAATATTTAATTTTTATATTTAATTTTTATATTAAAATTAAATTGATCTTTCTCACAGATCAATATTTAATTTTTATATTTAATTTTTATATTAAAATTAAATTGATTTCCTTCTCACAGATCAATATTTAATTTTTATATTAAAATTAAATTGATCTTTTCCACAGACCAATATTTAATTTTTATATTTAATTTTTATATTAAAATTAAATTGATTTCCTTCCCACAGATCAATATTTAATTTTTATATTTAATTTTTATATTAAAATTAAATTGATTTCCTTCCCACAGATCAATATTTAATTTTTATATTTAATTTTTATATTAAAATTAAATTGATTTCCTTCCCACAGACCAATATTTAATTTTTATATTTAATTTTTATATTAAAATTAAATTGATCTTTCCTACAGACCAATATTTAATTTTTATATTTAATTTTTATATTAAAATTAAATTGATCTTTCTCACAGATCAATATTTAATTTTTATATTTAATTTTTATATTAAAATTAAATTGATTTCCTTCCCACAGACCAATATTTAATTTTTATATTTAATTTTTATATTAAAATTAAATTGATTTCCTTCCCACAGACCAATATTTAATTTTTATATTTAATTTTTATATTAAAATTAAATTGATTTTTCCCACAGATCAATATTTAATTTTTATATTTAATTTTTATATTAAAATTAAATTGATTTCTTTTCCACAGACCAATATTTAATTTTTATATTTAATTTTTATATTAAAATTAAATTGATTTCCTTCCCACAGACCAATATTTAATTTTTATATTTAATTTTTATATTAAAATTAAATTGATCTTTCCCACAGATCAATATTTAATTTTTATATTAAAATTAAATTGATCTTTCCTACAGACCAATATTTAATTTTTATATTTAATTTTTATATTAAAATTAAATTGATCTTTCCTACAGACCAATATTTAATTTTTATATTTAATTTTTATATTAAAATTAAATTGATCTTTCTCACAGATCAATATTTAATTTTTATATTTAATTTTTATATTAAAATTAAATTGATTTCCTTCCCACAGACCAATATTTAATTTTTATATTTAATTTTTATATTAAAATTAAATTGATTTCCTTCCCACAGACCAATATTTAATTTTTATATTTAATTTTTATATTAAAATTAAATTGATTTTTCCCACAGATCAATATTTAATTTTTATATTTAATTTTTATATTAAAATTAAATTGATTTCTTTTCCACAGACCAATATTTAATTTTTATATTTAATTTTTATATTAAAATTAAATTGATTTCCTTCCCACAGACCAATATTTAATTTTTATATTTAATTTTTATATTAAAATTAAATTGATCTTTCCCACAGATCAATATTTAATTTTTATATTAAAATTAAATTGATCTTTCCTACAGACCAATATTTAATTTTTATATTTAATTTTTATATTAAAATTAAATTGATCTTTCTCACAGATCAATATTTAATTTTTATATTTAATTTTTATATTAAAATTAAATTGATTTCCTTCCCACAGACCAATATTTAATTTTTATATTTAATTTTTATATTAAAATTAAATTGATTTCCTTCCCACAGACCAATATTTAATTTTTATATTTAATTTTTATATTAAAATTAAATTGATCTTTCCCACAGATCAATATTTAATTTTTATATTTAATTTTTATATTAAAATTAAATTGATCTTTCTCACAGATCAATATTTAATTTTTATATTTAATTTTTATATTAAAATTAAATTGATCTTTCTCACAGATCAATATTTAATTTTTATATTTAATTTTTATATTAAAATTAAATTGATTTCCTTCCCACAGATCAATATTTAATTTTTATATTAAAATTAAATTGATCTTTCCCACAGACCAATATTTAATTTTTATATTTAATTTTTATATTAAAATTAAATTGATTTCCTTCCCACAGATCAATATTTAATTTTTATATTTAATTTTTATATTAAAATTAAATTGATTTCTTTCCCACAGATCAATATTTAATTTTTATATTTAATTTTTATATTAAAATTAAATTGATTTCCTTCCCACAGACCAATATTTAATTTTTATATTTAATTTTTATATTAAAATTAAATTGATCTTTCCTACAGACCAATATTTAATTTTTATATTTAATTTTTATATTAAAATTAAATTGATCTTTCTCACAGATCAATATTTAATTTTTATATTTAATTTTTATATTAAAATTAAATTGATTTCCTTCCCACAGACCAATATTTAATTTTTATATTTAATTTTTATATTAAAATTAAATTGATTTCCTTCCCACAGACCAATATTTAATTTTTATATTTAATTTTTATATTAAAATTAAATTGATTTTTCTCACAGATCAATATTTAATTTTTATATTTAATTTTTATATTAAAATTAAATTGATTTCTTTTCCACAGACCAATATTTAATTTTTATATTTAATTTTTATATTAAAATTAAATTGATTTCCTTCCCACAGACCAATATTTAATTTTTATATTTAATTTTTATATTAAAATTAAATTGATTTCCTTCCCACAGATCAATATTTAATTTTTATATTAAAATTAAATTGATCTTTCTTACAGACCAATATTTAATTTTTATATTTAATTTTTATATTAAAATTAAATTGATCTTTCTTACAGATTAATATTTAATTTTTATATTTAATTTTTATATTAAAATTAAATTGATTTCCTTCCCACAGACCAATATTTAATTTTTATATTTAATTTTTATATTAAAATTAAATTGATCTTTCCCACAGATCAATATTTAATTTTTATATTTAATTTTTATATTAAAATTAAATTGATCTTTCTCACAGATCAATATTTAATTTTTATATTTAATTTTTATATTAAAATTAAATTGATCTTTCCCACAGACCAATATTTAATTTTTATATTTAATTTTTATATTAAAATTAAATTGATCTTTCCCACAGATCAATATTTAATTTTTATATTTAATTTTTATATTAAAATTAAATTGATTTCCTTCCCACAGACCAATATTTAATTTTTATATTTAATTTTTATATTAAAATTAAATTGATTTCCTTCCCACAGACCAATATTTAATTTTTATATTTAATTTTTATATTAAAATTAAATTGATTTCCTTTCCACAGACCAATATTTAATTTTTATATTTAATTTTTATATTAAAATTAAATTGATTTCCTTCC
>NW_027478365.1:0-17663 GCF_051020975.1 Osmia lignaria lignaria | reverse complement strand
TTTTGGAAACTGTACGATTGAGACAGACGCTGTTGTAAGCAAACAACATGGCTGCCGAATGCTGCGTTCGGCTACATTTTAGCGAATATTGGACGATTTAATCGTTTTTTCACTGATAACAGAGCAGACCAACTTCCCTTGAAGTAGCACAATATCGCTGAAATTCGATTTTTCACAGTTTATCACTTCTGGAAGACGTAAAATGGAATCTACGATTTGCACGCATCAGACGTCAAGTAGACATAAGAATAGTTCAGTGATTCTCCGTCAGAGGCATTGATGGTATATTTGACCACGTTATCATCGGGGTCGATAAAAACACAGATCAGTCGATAAATGTAAATTCTAATTTGACACCACAAATGGCTAGGCGAATATAGCCACAAGTAAGGCATAGTTGCCGCGTTGCCGCAACGTATTAAAACTTATGTCACGCTGTTCGCACCTGTTACAATTCTAATCATCAGCACAATGAATCAGCTCGAGCCGATAAAGAGGTCTCAGAATGAAACAATACATAATGTGTGGCAAACCACAAAACTTTTTTATTCATATTTATAATCATGTTTTTTTATCAATGAAAAATATAGAGATATGCCAGAGAAATGAATTATAAAACTTGCACATTTCGCAATATTCGCATATTCTATATGCAAAAAGATATAGAAGGCGATATACATGTGCTGTTTGTGTTCCTATTTATGTATTTATTATTTACTGAAAAGATTTTGATTCCTGCCGGACATACAGAAGGACAGCGCGAACGAAAGAGAGGTAGCAAGAACGAAATAATACACATAACGTACGCGACCATAAAAGTTATAGGAATGAAAACTGCAGGACATTAATAATTTCAAGAAGGTGAATCGGAGGGAGTGAGGATGCAACAGTTTTACACTAATTCTAAACGCGTTTATAAATAGAAAACAAAGAATCGCCGGCCGATGCTCGCCGGTGACAGCTGATCACGCGGACGGTGTAATGCGTACGAGTGCGAGTGAGAAAGCAAGATGACGATACCGATGGCTTTGCGAGACAGACTGTGTTTTGTCGCACGGAACGACATCAATTTTGTCATCTTGCTTTCTCACTCGCACTCGTACGAATTTCTGGTCGCGAATATTCTCGCCCGCGGGTCCGTCGCGATTATTCGCCGGAGATTCGCAACAAAGGGAATAAGAAATGCGCTACCACCGCAATTGGTATTGTTGATCGATTTCTCTTCGAACAAAATGATTATGGACAAGCCAACTGTTAATTAAGAAACCTCGTGATCACCGGTTCCATTATTCATATGCAATAGTACAACGGATGTTATAATTACTTGCAAATTTATTGTTTAGTAGATCTGATTTAAACTGTTAATAGATATTCGCATCGTTGATTAGCTAAGATACGAAATTATCGAAAGCGTGGAACAATCCAGAAATTCTACGGCGTAGAAACACCGAAAAGCCGTTAGACAGAGAAAGAACACCAAGAAAGAGAGAGAGAAAATGATCTAGAGGATTTCGTCTGGCACGCTGTCGTCACACGCTATGATTTGCCGAAATGTCCCCACGCAGGACATCGTCCTCGCGACGGGCCCTTCCGGCTAGGATCGCGATCGATTCTGATCACTCTTCGTCGAACAATCGAGTAAGTCGTGACGGGAGCCCGTGCGTCTAGAGATAGAGTTGTCGTCGTACTTTGTGTAATTTAGCTGCGCGGCAAGTCCTAATCGTAGGCAGAGTGTCGCGAGGGTGAAATTCTAAATACGCGGCAAGAACTCAGAGACGCGCACGTAAAACCTTTTCACACTATTAAACTTCTATTTTTCCTCTTTCTTTTAATCCGTTTGCTCGCGTAATTTTCGTATTAAATTCACTCGCGTTCATCATATTATTTTCCGAAAATCGTAATCGTCTTGTGACTTGTCTAATTAATTTTGCAATAAACGACAAACGGGTGCGCGACAAGTGTTAGTGCGGCACCGATCTCTTAACTTTCTTGGTGTTCCAGATTCAACAGCGATTTTCCACGATTAAACAGCGAATAACACAGCAATTTTTATCTTGTATTACATTCTACAGTTTCACGGTAAGCCTGTTCTGTACTAATTTGTCGAGCACGGCATTAATATTCAATTTAGACACGGCAAAACGGGCGATCTATTAAGCCTACGGGTTATAAGAGTCTCTTCATTTTAGATCGTCTCGTTTCTACATTCAGGTACCGAACATATTATATTTCGCTATTTTAATATTCCGAACTTTTACAATCATCGCGAATTTGTGTGAGTGACGATTGTTTCGACTACGAATACGTTATTAGGGACGACCTGTAAAGCCCTTCCGGGGGTTGTAAGAGTCACTTCGTTCAGGTCGTTACCTTGCGGATAGAAACCGCCTAAAATTTGATTTTCCATTATATCCGGTCGAGGCAGTCGTCCTACGTTAAACATATATTTTTCACATTTCAAATACGGTTAATAATTATACTAGAAGCTCTCATTGTAAACCAAAGGTTGAACATCTTTACCCCTGTAAAACCAGTATTGTTATTAATTGAATTTATTTAACAGTGATTAACAGTATTCAAATAGAATCATACAATAGTTATTTCAAACTTAAACGATAGTTATTTCAAATTCAGTTTCTGTTAGCTTCACTAATCATTTTGAATTAAAATTACTTTCTTTTTGCACACTAAATTGCATTAACATTTCTTTCAAATTCCATTTTGTATCATTTCCTTTATCATTTTACATTTCAAATCCACGCACCCCAACACAAGGTTTCAAGGAGGGACCCGTATGGGACCCAGAGCACTGACGAACCCAACGGAAATAAACACTATCTAAATTTTCCGTCTTTTAATTTTTGTTCTGACCGTAGAGGACGCTTCCGCGTCATACGCGGTCAGAACTGGTGGCAGCGATACCTTTCTCATCGCCCAAAAATAAGATAAAATAAATCTTCTTCTTTTACGTTGCGCGCTCGCGCAATGCGCAACGTAACAATTTGTTAGAAAATTTGTTGCGCAGGAGCCGCTATTATCTCATGAAAACTTTGACCCCTGCACGGTCCTAAACCGTAAGAGATAGACGTGCGCAGTAAATTTTTACAAAGAAAGTTAATTAAGAAAATGCTGATAGACCATTCTAAATGATGACATTGTTACGTCCCGGCGGAGAATTTGAAATTTATCCGCCTTGCGTCCCTTATCAAACCCTTTTGAGTTACGAGAATTTCTCATGTAAGGGGCGTATAGGCGGGTGTTTCGGTTTTCCGCCAACCTTTTCATTCCTCCTCGACCTTGTACATTCTTGTCAAGCCTTTCGAGGTTACGAGAATTTCTCATGCAGGGATGTACAGGGAAGAGTTTGAGTTTAATTCTTTTCTATTTTTGACTTCCTTTATCGCTTTCTCTTCTTTACCTGCTCTACCCTGGAATCGTGTATCTTGTCAAGCTCTTTCGAGGGTTACGAGAATTTCTCATGCGAGGTACACGAGGAAAGGTCGTTTCTATTTTTCTACTTTTCAATAGTTTACGTGACCCTCCTTGAAACTATCGTCGCCAGCCATTGTAATAAGAAGCTAATACGCACAAAACTCGGGTTAGCTCGAGTGAGAGAGAGAGAGAGCCGTAGCAATAACACCAGCGCTGCGCAGTTAGCCAGTGCTTCGCATTTCGGGAATTTCCCTTGGTAACTGCGTAGAAACGGGAAAATCGTAATAACTCTTTTGTTACAAACCTCTTTCTCACTCTGTTGCACAAAGCGTCAGCCGGTCCAACAAGGATCATCGTTACCTGATTGTAATAATGGTATGAGAGAGTGGATGGATGAAACAGATTTAAACAATGAAAGTAAGAGTTGAGAACCCTTACGAAAGCGAACGTCGCGAACGTTCGACCGCCGTTCGAAAATCAAGGGTCGTTCGAAGCAATAAACACTATTGTATCGGAATTCTAAGAACTGCCTAGCGATAACGGCAAATTTTGAACAAAGGAACGTTCTCGAAGGAACGTTCGCCAGATCTAGAATTGTTTAAAATTTATAAAATGCGAAATGCCGAATATATCGAGGCGATAATTTGATGCGCGATAGATTGCATAATTCGCCACGGCATTACAACCACCGTAAGCGCATCATCCGCTGTTAAACATATAAAATCATACTGTTTTATTGCAAATCGAGGATGAATAATTTCGATCACGATATACGGATGACGGTTTCCTGTCAGACCCGATATTTCGATTTCATCTATATTTCAATTTTAATCTACATTTCAATATCCAATCTCAAATTGCATTCCAGCTAAACTAATAGTTATATCTCGAATAAATGCCGTTAACTAATTATATGTACGAAGAGAAATACTGCGTAGTTTCTGAAAACCGTTGAGACTATCATGGCGACGAATGAGAGAAGGAAGGAACACCAAAGAAAGGGGATGAAAGATCTTCGTCTAGCTCGCGCGTCTTAGCCAATCACCGGGCACGCGACACTTCCGAAAACGGGCTACGATTCGCCAAACCGTCCCCTCCAAGGACGATGTTCGCGCGACGGGCCCTTCAGCCTTCGATCGCGCACGAAATTTGTCACTCTTGATCGATCAATCGTAAGTACGTGATCGGGAGCCCGTGTGTCGGAGAGACAGAGTTATTCGGAAGTTCGCGATATTTTCTCTGCGGTAAAGTCCTCCGCGTAGCGAGGCAGAGTGCCGTGGTAGTTAAAATAATCGGAATTCTGAATAAGGACTCACAGACGCGCACGAAAAATCTTCCTTCTACCTAAATTTCTATCTCTTCTTTCTGATTTTAAATCGTTTGCTCGCGTAGTTCTCGTACTAACTTCATATCGCGTAATTATAGTCGTTGTAATTTATATTAATCGTAATTTGATATTCGTTTGTCTCTCGTCGACGTACTTGTCCGTAATAATCCGTTCTCGCCGCGACAAGTGCAGTGATCGACATCTTACCGTTTCTTTGGTGTTCCAGATCATCAAGCGAATACACAGAATCTTAGCAAGCGAATTATCTTGTATTTTATTGTACAGTATAACGGTAAGTCGTTTCAGTTACATTTTTCGATCACGACGTTTATTCAATTGGCAAAACGGGCGATCTGGTCCAGCCCTTCGGGGTTACGAGCGTTTCTCAG
The DNA here is from genome assembly GCF_051020975.1 of Osmia lignaria lignaria. Classification (NCBI taxonomy): domain Eukaryota; kingdom Metazoa; phylum Arthropoda; class Insecta; order Hymenoptera; family Megachilidae; genus Osmia; species Osmia lignaria. The sequence goes on along the minus strand of NW_027478365.1, from coordinate 12,515 downwards.
GTCAGATCGTTCCACCGCACCAGGTATCAACTGATTTCTGTATTAATTCTTTTGTTTGTTACAATCTCGCAATTCCAATTTCTTTTCCATCATCTAAGGGGCACCTTAGTCCAGCTCTTTCGAGAGTTACGAGAAGTTCTCAGGCTGGGGTGTACCGCAGGCGGAAACCGCCAATTTTATAGTTAAATTTGGAAAGCGAAATTGTTATAATCATTTTTACGCACCCGGTAATATACTCGTCGGTTTCGGTTGTGATATTAGAGCGCTTTATACAATCATATTTTGTTAATTAATTTTAAGCATCTTTACATTTGTTCACATTTTTGCAAAACTGGTATTTTCTATATTAACGGAATTTCTAAATTATTAAACTCTCAATTCTGGCAATTCACAGTTACCAATTATCTGAGTTTTTATTCACGATTAAACCAGTTTCATTTAGTTAAACAGTTTCTATTTATTTCGAACACACCTCACACGTTTCAGTTAAAACACGCCTACCAACATACCCAGATTCAAGGAGGGTCCCGTACGGGACTAAGCGTTGAACGAACCCAACGAAAGGCTAATAATCTTAATCTTTAACATCTTATCAATTTTTGTCTTTCGTCTTTTAATTTGTCGAGAGCGTTAACACGCTCGAGACTGGTGGCAGCGATACCAACCATCGCGCTAAAATAGGGAAGCAGGAATTAGGGGTTGAATTCCAACCAATAGTCATTGAAATTTAACTACCTATATCTCCAAATGTTATCTTATCAATTTACGTTGCGCCGTCGCACGCGCGCAACGTAACAACATAATTAGTTTTTGTTTTTTTTAAAACTATTTTTTCATCCCATTTTGAGCATAAAACCCGAAAATTGAATCTCCCATTTTCCCTTCAATTTTTTTTGATATATATATGTTATGCTGCTATGTTCCATCCTACGTACCTATTTCGTAATGCTTTTTTCAATACAACCCCTGTAAGGTGTAAAATTTCAAACTTTGATAATTATTCCTTTGAACGAACGTTATGGTGAACCTATTGTAACGTTGTAGCCATAGTTAATCGAAATGCAAGAAAAATCTGTTGGAAAGACAGGATTTATTTTAGGAGCGGTTACAAGGTGTAGGATACAGTTTTCCTTTTTATTTATTCGTACAAAACTTTTTACAAAGAGCGCCATGCTTATACTTTTCCCGTTCGATAGGCGTCCAGGTATTATCGCCGAACTCTCCATATCGAACGGGCGTCTCGAAAACTAACTCTACTAGGGCGTCCAGGAGATGCTCTGTACTCTCTCGACCGACATGCGTCCAGGTATTATCGCCGTACTTTCCGTGTCGATCGAGCGTCCAGGAACAGGTCTCCCGTACTCTCCCTTCTTCCGGTAGGCGTCCAGGAATTGTCGCCGAACTCTCCTACCGGGATCTCTCTCTCTCTTCTCCGGCAGGCGTCCAGGTATTATCACCGTACTCTCCTGCCGGAGTCCCTAACCTGCTGACCAAGAGCGGCCGATGGTCTTACCTCGTCCTTTCTCTCTGTTAACAGCAGGCGAAGTAGACCAAGGCCGTCGCGAGCCCTTATTTTATATCCGCTCGTTGCTATCCGCGGTCGCCGAAATCAACGATCTCGTCGTCAGGAATGAATTTGGCGTTTTCCGCGCTCGCGTTCCGCGTCTCCGCTCGCGACTCGCGTCCCTGTCTCCCGCGATACTCTATCGTCGGTTTTGTCGAAATCGTCTGGACGTTTCCAGACCGCGTCGCTTTCGCGAAGTTTCTTTTTTACCGTTGTTACAACGTTATTTATTTTTCTACTTGTACGAAGGAGAATGTGACGCGAGTAGTTTGAGCGTACGATTTCCCCTACGATTCTCAAGAAGTGGTTCGCGTTCGCGAAGGCAGAAGGAACGGTGAAGTCAGTAATGAGACGTAATTTTGCGGTGTAACAAAACAATAATTTATTCAAAAAAAAGTAGTGACTGGAGTGTGGCAAAAGAGCCTATCACAGAATAGTGGAAGCACCGCAAATATTATGGCAGTTTACGCGTTTAACAATCAACGGAACGCAATTCTCATCTACTAGATGTTCAATAGACGCGCTTATTACAAAAATATAATATACACCGGACTTGATTAGATTGATCGTCAATAATTCGTACCAAACACACCCAGATCGGATTTACACGAATCGGAAATGTAATACAAGAATGGTAACGCAAAAGAAAATATTTCAACCAGTCGAGCGACTTTAAAGCGACTCAAAAAACTCAGTCTTCTTTTATACCGAAAAATGACTGGTTGAATAACGCACTTTAAGAAAATATAAGAAAATATACGAAAATATAAGAGAATATACCAAAAAGGACCAGAACGCAATATCGTGACTGTTGCCTCGCAGACCCTTCAGGTCCCGGCAAACAACCATCAGGTAAAAATTACACCAGAAGTCATAAAACCGACGCCTGGTCGACTACCCTTGATTGGGGTCGCGTACTGTTAGGCGCTCAGCAATTACAAATTAAGGAATTTCCAAAAATTGTGGAAAAACCCACGGCAACTCATCGACTGCTTCACTTCCACTCTTTCACACCCCCCACCACATTTTTTCCGCCAATCAGCGATAGTTCTAGGCATAGATCATTTCCTTTTATACACGCACTCGAAAAATCAGACTCAGAACTCTGACAACTTTCACACTAATAATACCTCGGAAACATACACTATCATCTTGTGCATCATACAGTTAGTTATTAAAATACAATTCATATTAAACAAATCAACGGATCCCAATCATTTAACGTAAACAATTCTCGAATGTTAATTTATTCGAGGATAACTGGGACATTTGAGATCGACACAACGGTTTCAAGTCGCAGTATTATACAGTGACTCTAATCTGAATGCGAAAAGTAATATACACACGACGGTTACAAAATTTCGTCGGTCGTCTACGATTCAAACGCCTTTCACCAAGGTCGAGTTATTGTTCGCTCGATTTGTCTCGGAAACATACACCGAAATCACGACGCACGAAGGTCGCGTGATCGTGGAGCGCGTAGGCAAAAAGGAACGTTCAAATTTACTAACCATGCGGCGAAATATTGACTTTTACGCGCCTCTCAAATCGCAGAATGGCGAGCCAGTGGATTCCGAGGATACTTCCGGTCCAGCGAGGTTTTCACCTGCGAACCTCAGATCGACAGGGGCACTGACTTCACGATTTCACTCACAATCAAAGGATGAGAAAGTCGCGCACTAAGTCTCGACCCTCGACTCCTTTGCAGATTGAAATACGTGAATTTAAGAGTATCCGATAACCGTGGATTTGCCGGAATCCGTCAACGTTCTTCCTGTCGTACACGGCGTACTCAAGGAAGAAATTAAGACTGCCGAGAGCGAGATCACAGCCCTCCAAATTGCAATGTAAAATTGCCAGAACACAAGCAAAACGAGGATGACTCGACTAGGTTTCCCTAGGAATCAACGACGTTTAGGATATGCCTATGTAGAGCGATCTTTCGAGGGTGCTGAGTCCCAAGGTAGAAGGCCACTACTAAATGAAAGGGAGATGTCCAAGCTCGGGCTATAGTCACGACTTGCTGGATCGCAATCTTAAGGGAGTAGACACGGGTAATAGTAGCGCGTTGACTTTACCGGCAAAAATGGGCCTAAACATGGGTTTACGGGATACGACTTTTCGTCCTTATATGAGAGAATTTCGGGTTGGGTGAGGGCTAATTCGAAAGGGGAAGGTCCAGTGCAGTACAGTCAACTCATGTTTCAGTGGAATTATATTGATGTTTAGTAATATAAGCGTCCAAAGTAGAGGAAAAAATCGACAAAATGCAGTGGCGGAATCGAAGCATTTTTCGGCCACTAAAAGAGTACTGTGATTGAAATCATGAGTTGACCGTACTGCACTGGACCTTCCTCTTTCGAATAAGCCCTCACCCAGCCCCAAATTCTCTCATATAAAGACGAAAAGTCGAATCCCGTAAAACCATTCCTACAGACCAGTTCCGCCATTTTGTGGATAATACCGAGCAAGTCACGTGACAAATTCAGTTCAGCTAGTAGTTATAAGGTGGCGTCTAACTAACAATAAGAAGGCTGTCGATTTGGAATCGTAGCCAAAATCAGGCGTTAGCTTGGTTACGTGACTCGACTGTGTCAACGAAAGCAAGCGAAAAAGGCAACAACGCCCGAACGCTGAGTGAGACGCACTAGTCATGTTGTCCTTCTCTCATTCTGAATGTTGAGATCGTCCTTTTTCGCTAAGTTTTGACTGATGCCCGCCTGGATTTTTCACAGCGCCCCATAACAAACCTCACTCAAAGAGGAGGTATAACAAGAGAAGAATATACCTTCTCTTTGCAATAATTCTGCAAATGTTTACATACATAAGTTGTATATGAGATATTTATTTATTTAAACTATTTGCATTCACTCAGAATATTGACAAACACTCCTTTGTATTTTTTATTAGTTTCGAAAAACAAAGTTACTATAGGTTTTTGGAAATACAAGCGTCACGCAATTGGGACATAGTATATCTTCTTAGTACGAGATAGGAAAAAGCTATTGATGTAAAAGTTAAATGATAAGACATATGAAAAGTATGAGATATCTCACGAAATATTAGTTTTTTAAACATTGTACTGTTAGATATAGGCGCGTCAGCAAAATAGTGAGAGGGAAGAGGAGAGAAGGAGCCGAGGCCTTTTTTCTTTTCGCGCTTAATTCTTCGCCGAACATGGTTGCTCGAATCATCGAATCATTGAATCAAAACTTTAATTAACCAGTAATCAATAGCTTCATTTTCATATAATTTATACTTTTCTTTATAATATATTTATTTTCTCTTGTATTTCAAACAGTTCGTACTTCCTGTTAACTAACCACCTTATTGTCACACTTATTTTTCCGAAATTATATTTTTGTTGCACCTAACCAGTTTTAATTCATTTACGTTTCAAACACTTCCTTTTCCTTCATTTTCACACCTACCATCTTCGCACAAATTCATACGAGGGGCCCGTATGGGACTATAGAGCATTGACGAACCCGATTAATCTCTAAATTAATCTATTAACTTATCTAACAACTCTTTTATTGTTCTAATAGTGAGTGATCCAACATCGTCACGAGCGATTAGGACTGGTGGCAGCGCTAATACCGTTCTCAACCGCGTATCAACCAACTGTTATTAATTTTCTTTTTTTTATTTTGTACGTCGCGCGCCGTATCTCGCTCGCGACGTAACAAGATCGTCTCGTTTCCACATTCAGGTACCGATCATAATTTACTCGATATACTAATAATCCGAAATTTTGAACCATCGCGAATGTTCAGTATGACGATTGTTTCGACTACGATACATTATCAGGGACGACCTGTAAAGACCTTTCGGGGGTTGTAGGAGTCTCTTCATTCAGGTCGTTACCTTGCGGATAGAAACCGCCAAAATCTTAACTTTCTACTATACTTGGTCGAGGCAGTCATCCTACATTAAAAATATACTTTACATTTCAAATCCGGTTAATATTATATTAGAAGGTCTCATTGTAAAACAAAGGTTAAATATCTTTTCCGATTTCTATCACATTTATAGTAAACAATAGGTTAAGCATCTTTACCCTTGTAAATCAGTATTGTTTTAATTGAATTCATCTAATAGTAATTATCAGAATTTAAACAGAATTTATTCAGTATTCAAACAATAGTCATTTGGAATTCAGTTTTCTGTTAGCTTCAATAATTATTTTGAATTAAATTTATTTTCTTTTTGCACACTAAACTGTATTAATATTTCTTTCAAATTCCATTCAGTATCTTTTCCTGTATTACTTTATACTTCAAATCCACGCACCCCAACACAAAGTTTCAAGGAGAGACCCGTATGGGACCCAGAACACTGACGAACCCAACGGAAATAAATACTATCTAAATTTCCGTCTTTTAATTTGTTCTGACCGTAGAGGACGTTTCTGCGTCATACGCGGTCAGAACTGGTGGCAGCGATACCTTTCTCATCGCCCAAAAATAAGAAGAATCAAATTCAATATCTCTATCTTATTTTTCTTTTTCTTCTTTTGCATTGCGCGCTCGCTCGCCTCGCGTGCTCGCCGCGCAACGTAACAGGGAACACTCCTCAAAAGCGCGAATCATAACATTCCGTAGGACTTTTCTGGATCATTTGTATCCTTTTTTGTACACTTATTTTATATTATACATGTTTTTTTTTTTTTTTTTTTACGAGGGGGAAAAATGCCTTACGCACACCGAGTTAGATGTTCCCTCGGTAGTGTGGGGCTGTTATCCCGTAACTTACCCACTAAAAAACCCACCTCGATTTCACGTCATGATGCCGGTCGCGGACCACGCCCCCGGAACCGCTGTTGAGCATTACTTCGGGGGCGGGGCGACGTAATAGCGGCTGTTACCTGGTTGGTGCCTCTCCACTTACAGGTGATACCCAGCCCGTGGGAATCTCACTACACTAGGTCAGGTTTTTTAAAATTGGAGGTTGTACCGTCAGTTTGTCGTTACAATCAGTTTTAAACATCTTATGCTGTCGCTTGCGTCAAGTTCGTAAATTGATAAAACGAATAAATATATAAATAAATAAACGAATAAAATATATTTGTTAACTAATATTAAAACCAGGGCCTCGATTCACGAGGTGACAGTCACTAACAGTTTGTATCAAACTTATTCAGGGTTACCTACTTGGTCTCTGTAATTCCGTGTGTCCATGAGAACAAATAAACATCTTATACTGGACCTCTCAACCTCGACAACCTCTCGTTTTCCAATAGATCAAGTGCACATCCATCACTTCTTTACTTTTCCATTTATTTATTGCTCTTTTCTATTGGATTAGATTTTTGTTCTTCTTCATTCTTCTTCATCCTCTTGATATATCGCTTGCTGTTGTTGCTGTCGCTGCTCTTTTCCTGGCCCTTTCAAGCTCTACTTTTTCCTTCAGTGTCCCTTTTATGAACGCCAGCACTTCGTTCCTGGTCTCCTCCTTCCTTAGCAAATCCATCAGATTCTCTTTACAGAAGTCGACCTGCAATGTGGTGTCCAGATTATTCCTTTCCGACGCCCACCTGTCACACTCGAATAAAAAGTGTGCCGGGTCGTCCACCCTTCCTGGGCAGAACCAGCAACTATCCGAATCTTGTTTTCTTATCTTGTTTAAAAATGCCCCAAAACATCCGTGCCCTGTCAGTACCTGGGTTAAATGAAAATTTAAGATGTTGGGGCCCCAGGTTAGCCAGTCAGAGATTTTTGGTATCAGCTCAAACGTCCACCTACCCTTGTCCGAACTCTCCCACCTTTCCTGCCATACACTCACGGTGTAGGCCCGGGCATCTATTCTCCGTCTGCCTGTAGCACCCTCTTCTTCGTCTTCAATTTCCAGGCTTGTTCTCTTATTGAAGAGGTATTCTCTTTCTTTCACAATGAGATCTAAAGGAACCTGCCCTGTCAATACGCATAATGCGTCCGCCGAGACCGTCCTATACGCATGTGCTACCCGTATTAGTGCTATCCGTTGTGTGCTGGTTAGAACGCCTACATTACCTTTGTTGCTCAATCCTATTGCCCAGATCGGTGCTGCATATAAGATTACTGATTCAATAACCTTGTAATACAGCTTCCTGGCCGTCTTACCTGCACCGTGCGTGTTTGGCATCAGTAGTGCCAGTGCATTGGCATACTTTAGTGCCTTGTTACATACCGAAATCATGTGTCTTTTGAATGTGCTGTTCATTTCTAGGGTAACTCCTAGATATCTTGCCTCTTTGGCCGTCTTAACTTCTGCTTGCCCGCACTTTATTTTCATCCCCCCGGTTACCTTTCTGCCTGTTAGGAGGATGGCCTCTGTCTTTTGGTGTGCCAGGCTGAGCCCTTCCTTCTCATACCAGGCTGCCATATCTCGTATAGTCAGTTCCACGACTCTCTTCATGTTCTCGAGATCGCGGTCGACTGCTATCACCCCTATGTCGTCGGCATATCCGACCAGATGTACGTTTTTCCTGGTATTCATCCTCAGCAGTTCATCATATACTAAATTCCAGAGAAGCGGGCCTATCACTGATCCCTGTGGTACCCCTCCGAATACTTGATATCGCGTTTCGATGTCTTTTCCGCTGTAGACGATCCATCGATCCTGCAGGTAGCTGCGCACAATGTCAATCAGTTCTGCCGGGAATCCTCGTTCTTTCAAGTTCCGCATAATACTATCCCACCTCACAGTATTAAACGCATTCTTGACATCCAGCAATACCAACAGGCAGTGGCGCCTATACTCTCTTGCGTTCTGGTAGTGTTCCATAACCAGTTTCATCGCATTAAGGGTGGACCTCCCCTTGCGAAACCCAAACTGGTTTGGAGCGAAGTCGTTACACTTAAGGGCCAATAACAACTTATCCTTTACCGCGTGCTCAAAGATCTTCGCTATGCATGAGATAATTGTTATCGGTCTATAGGCCTTTTCAGAGGCGGTGGTCGCTTTACCTTTTGGCAAAAGCACCAGTCTACCGGTTTTCTATGCGGTAGGCCAGTATCCTCTCCTATAGCATACGTTGAAAATATATGCCAGCCATCTTGGCGCCTTTAGGCCTATCTTTTTTGCGGCTGCCGACGTGATTCCGTCCGGCCCTGCAGCCTTTTTTGCCGACAATTTCATCGCTATTTTGACAATGTCATCCTGCGTAAAAAACACACGGTATGGTGAGGGTGAGGGTTCCCGTTGGTCCCGGCTTCCATCGTGCACCTCTTCCGCCATGCTACCATCTGTCTCCTTTGGCGTATCATCCAGACTCGGCTTTACAATAAACAGCTTGGACACTACCGTGTCCACCTCTTCGGGGGATAAGGAAGCTGGTTTAGTTATTTTGCCCTTAATTGTCCTCATTATCAATTTGTAGGGCCTTCCCCAGATGTCCGCGTCTACACTATACATGTTTTGCGTCATCATTTTACCCATTATTATTATATATTGAGTCTTTTTAATATTATACGTAGCTCATAAGTACTAACATTTAAGTTTGTGGCTTTAGATTTTTTGCGTAATAATTCTTCATTTATTTTTCCACTCAGATTTTCTGTAAAAAAAAATCAATTCAGTAAAATAAGTTTTTTTTCTAACATTAAGTTAAATCTATGTAAATAACATTAAATAATAATAAGTTTAATCTACTTAAATTGTACCTTTGTCTTCTACTTTTTGGTTGTTTCGTTTTTTTCTTATTTCTTCTTCATTTTCTTTGCTTACAATTAAATTCATTGAATGAGCCGTACTGTCTTGGGATGTTTCTGGAAAATCTAAAAAGAGTTACTGAAGATATAGGTTTATCAATCGTAATAAAGTTTTAATTAAACCTTTTTTTATAAAATATATTTTATATTAACTTACTTTGATTTTTATTGTTGTGCCTCTCGAAGTTTAGTAACGATGCATGATCAGGCGCAACATTATCAATGATTTCATTTTCTATAACAGAAATCGATTTTAAAGTAATATTGTATAATGAAAGAAATTCTAAGTATTAAGTATTAATTTATAGTGTATACATTTGTACGTAATAACATATACATATAATTAAAGTGCTGCAAATTGTACAGCTTCAACAAATAATCACAAAAATCGCTTCTAGTTTTCGTGAGAACCCCCATTATGCACAGTTTCAGTCGGTTCCGCGTGATTAGATTATTAACATTTCGAGATGTACTCAAGTACTTTTCTGCAGTAACAATAACTTTCATACTTTACATTCATAATCTCCATATATCAATATCTTATTCCCTTTATAAAACGATAATAAAAATTCTGTCAGAGTTAACCTAAAAAGCAGTATATGTATATTATTTTACATAAAAGTCTAATTTGTATTTTCTAAATTTAAATATTTTTTAGAACATAACAATTATATAGTAATAAGTATCATGAAAACAATTAAATGTAGTTTAAGAAACCTAAGTATTTATAACAATTGATGCAGGAACTAACCTTCTATTAGCAAGATCTTTCTGTATTGTTTCAATTCTTTTATTTCTTATTATAGTTTTTTTGTTGCTTTTATGACGTACACATTGTCCTTCATTTAATCTTTTTATTTTAATTTCTTCATCCATTATTAGTTGTTCTAGTTTTTCTGTAAGGTTTGAGAAATCATTTTTTCATTTCGTTTATACAAAAATGATAAGAAACAAGCAAAATAAAAATAACAAAAGAATTACCCAAAAATACCCATATGTTCTTTTTGCCTTTTCCCATTTTCAATAAAACAATATTATTATAACATTCTGTTATGTTATTTGTTCTCATGGGGCAATCGTTTACTGAAACTTTTTCTGCCTTTGGTAGCCATGTGGATCGTATATATTCAATAAGAATTTTAATTGCAACATACTCAGAAATAAAAGAAGCTGCTTCACGTTCAGTTTCAAGAAAACCTTGTTCAAAAAGATCTGTAGAAACTAAGGCTAAAGTCATTGCCATTGATAATACTTTAGTTGGTGCATCTGTGAGACTTAAATGGCGCCATTTTCGTAGTAAAGCCTTTAGAACGTATAATTCGTTTAAAACTGTATTTTTTTATGAGTAATAAATTTATTCTCTATAAAATTATATAAACCTGATTATAGTGAAACCAGCAGCCCTTTACAATGCTCGAAGAAAACTGTTGCTCCAATGTAACCATCGCTGCAGTTTCATAATCCGTCATTGTAAATTTTAAATTCTTATGAAGCATTGGAGCTAATTCTTTCATCTTGCACCATATTGCTGTATACATAGCCTTTGTTAATGCTTCGCATAGTATGAATACTGTACCTACTCCCTGTGAAAGAAAAACTTCTATAAGTATAAATAGAAGAGGTATCGCAAAGTAAGTTTCTCTATCTCATCTTCATTTCCCTAACTCAAAATTAAAAACGCTTTACAAAGTACAAACAAAATTAATTTATATTTTCCAAGTATTAAGTGGACAACTAAATTCGTGCCTTTGTGTAATTTCTTCTTTGTAATCTTTGCCTTAAGGAATTCATATTTTTGTATTATTCTTGTTCCTTTTTTGAATCTATGAAATAATTTTTCTTAACAAAACGTACACACACAATTCGTGAATTTATTTGCCAACCATTTTTTTATTTTTCTACATAATTTTTCATAATACCCAGGTATTTGTTGTAACGTATAAGTAACTTCTTTATCTTAATGCGTTTATAAAACTTAGTATCGAATCCATTGAGTTCGGAAGTTGGTAAATTTTATTTCGAATAACGAATAATTTTTCATTATAAAAATTCCTGCTAAAAAATCGCGCGAATATTCGTTATTCAAAACAGCATTTGCATAATTCTGTATTGTATACAGACTATATATGTATACTACCCTGCTAAGGCTAATTGACGTTCATGCAACTTTTACAAATTTCGGGTTACAAGCAATTCGGATACTAAATAAATGTTATATTTTAACTTATCCCTAAAGCAGAAAAAACTATGGATAGGTACTTTGATTATTCTAAAAACATTTAACATATGGTTTAACATATGGTTGACATTATTAAAAGAACTAAATCACTCTTTTCTCGAAACAAGATTTTTGCAGATACGTCAATTAAGCTTAGCAGGGCAGTATTCTTGGCCGGGCGGAAATCAGTACAATCAGATAAGTGGTAATTCTAGATAAAAAAATATGAATGAAGTTTGATATGAAATTTTTTTATACGAGACCTCGTTTTCGAGAAAAATCAAGTTTGAACATTTGCTTAGTACCAAATTACTTGGCTAGCTTCCAATTAGATATGAGTGATACAACTGACAAGAGGTTGTACTACATCATCTATTACAATTTCTGCCCTGTATACATATATAGTTATTATTCATAATAGCAAACTAAAATAACCTATTTACATAGTACATATTATACTCACAGTATCCATATACTGAATGTGGATAATATAGAGTTGTGCAATAGGTGGCCGAGCAGGTAAAACCTTGAATAAAAATTGCGCACATTATTAAAACCTATTTGCACAGATTATATACATGTAATTATTAATATAAATAATATATTTGTATGCAAATTGGTACAATTCATGAAATTAAATCTTATATAACAAATTTGTATGCTACTTACAGAAAAAGTGCCATCAGCATAAATAGTTTGAGAGACATTAAGAATCTGCAACAGTGTCTCCGTGGAAAACAAAATCGCCACTTTAGCGTTTTCATCTTTTATTACTGTTTTACATATATTTCTCATAAAAGAATGATTTACTATGCATTCATTTAATACAGTTAAACTCGTTGGAATGTGTGGATAATTTCTTTGTCTCTCTCTAAAAAGTACAGCTTTCATACTATTATACGACAATGTACACGCAGCATCAGGATACCTTTAGAAACAAAAACTTTTTTCACACAATTTGTTAATAATATGAAAATCTATTTTATTATTTGCATGACTTACCTCCTGCAGACATCATCAAATACTTCCTTCAATGGAATCA
>NW_027478364.1:0-18407 GCF_051020975.1 Osmia lignaria lignaria | reverse complement strand
TAAATTTTATATTTAGATTTATAATTTTTAATTTTAATATTTATTATTTAAAGGAACGTTAGGATTATCTAAATGATAGTCCTATAATTTATATAGAGAATATGAATTATTAAATAATAAAAATTATATTAAAAATTGTATTAAATTTTATATTTAGATTTATAATTTTAATTTTAATATTTATTATTTAAAGGAACGTTAGGATTATCTAAATGATAGTCCTATAATTTATATAGAGAATATGAATTATTAAATAATAAAAATTATATTAAAAATTGTATTAAATTTTATATTTAGATTTATAATTTTTAATTTTAATATTTATTATTTAAGGGAACGTTAGATTTATCTTAAATGATAGTCCTATAATTTATATAGAGAATATGAATTATTAAATAATAAAAATTATATTAAAAATTGTATTAAATTTTATATTTAGATTTATAATTTTTAATTTTAATATTTATTATTTAAAGGAACGTTAGATTATCTAAATGATAGTCCTATAATTTATATAGAGAATATGAATTATTAAATAATAAAAATTATATTAAAAATTGTATTAAATTTTATATTTAGATTTATAATTTTTAATTTTAATATTTATTATTTAAAGGAACGTTAGGACTATCTAAATGATAGTCCTATAATTTATATAGAGAATATGAATTATTAAATAATAAAAATTATATTAAAAATTGTATTAAATTTTATATTTAGATTTATAATTTTTAATTTTAATATTTATTATTTAAGGGAACGTTAGATTTATCTAAATGATAGTCCTATAATTTATATAGAGAATATGAATTATTAAATAATAAAAATTATATTAAAAATTGTATTAAATTTTATATTTAGATTTATAATTTTTAATTTTAATATTTATTATTTAAAGGAACGTTAGGACTATCTAAATGATAGTTCTATAATTTATATAGAGAATATGAATTATTAAATAATAAAAATTATATTAAAAATTGTATTAAATTTTATATTTAGATTTATAATTTTTAATTTTAATATTTATTATTTAAAGGAACGTTAGGACTATCTAAATGATAGTCCTATAATTTATATATAGAGAATATGAATTATTAAATAATAAAAATTATATTAAAAATTGTATTTTAAATTTTATATTTAGATTTATGATTTTTAATTTTAATATTTATTATTTAAAGGAACGTTAGATTTATCTAAATGATAGTCCTATAATTTATATAGAGAATATGAATTATTAAATAATAAAAATTATATTAAAAATTGTATTAAATTTTATATTTAGATTTATAATTTTTAATTTTAATATTTATTATTTAAAGGAACGTTAGGACTATCTAAATGATAGTCCTATAATTTATATAGAGAATATGAATTATTAAATAATAAAAATTATATTAAAAATTGTATTAAATTTTATATTTAGATTTATAATTTTTAATTTTAATATTTATTATTTAAAGGAACGTTAGGACTATCTAAATGATAGTTCTATAATTTATATAGAGAATATGAATTATTAAATAATAAAAATTATATTAAAAATTGTATTAAATTTTATATTTAGATTTATAATTTTTAATTTTAATATTTATTATTTAAGGGAACGTTAGATTTATCTAAATGATAGTCTTATAATTTATATAGAGAATATGAATTATTAAATAATAAAAATTATATTAAAAATTGTATTAAATTTTATATTTAGATTTATAATTTTTAATTTTAATATTTATTATTTAAGGGAACGTTAGATTTATTTAAATGATAGTCCTATAATTTATATAGAGAATATGAATTATTAAATAATAAAAATTATATTAAAAATTGTATTTTAAATTTTATATTTAGATTTATAATTTTTAATTTTAATATTTATTATTTAAAGGAACGTTAGGACTATCTAAATGATAGTCCTATAATTTATATATAGAATATGAATTATTAAATAATAAAAATTATATTAAAAATTGTATTAAATTTTATATTTAGATTTATAATTTTTAATTTTAATATTTATTATTTAAGGGAACGTTAGATTTATTTAAATGATAGTTCTATAATTTATATAGAGAATATGAATTATTAAATAATAAAAATTATATTAAAAATTGTATTTTAAATTTTATATTTAGATTTATGATTTTTAATTTTAATATTTATTATTTAAGGGAACGTTAGATTTATTTAAATGATAGTCCTATAATTTATATAGAGAATATGAATTATTAAATAATAAAAATTATATTAAAAATTGTATTAAATTTTATATTTAGATTTATAATTTTTAATTTTAATATTTATTATTTAAGGGAACGTTAGATTTATCTAAATGATAGTTTTATAATTTATATAGAGAATATGAATTATTAAATAATAAAAATTATATTAAAAATTGTATTTTAAATTTTATATTTAGATTTATGATTTTTAATTTTAATATTTATTATTTAAGGGAACGTTAGATTTATTTAAATGATAGTCCTATAATTTATATAGAGAATATGAATTATTAAATAATAAAAATTATATTAAAAATTGTATTAAATTTTATATTTAGATTTATAATTTTTAATTTTAATATTTATTATTTAAAGGAACGTTAGATTTATCTAAATGATAGTTTTATAATTTATATAGAGAATATGAATTATTAAATAATAAAAATTATATTAAAAATTGTATTTTAAATTTTATATTTAGATTTATGATTTTTAATTTTAATATTTATTATTTAAAGGAATGTTAGATTTATTTAAATGATAGTCCTATAATTTATATAGAGAATATGAATTATTAAATAATAAAAATTATATTAAAAATTGTATTAAATTTTATATTTAGATTTATAATTTTTAATTTTAATATTTATTATTTAAAGGAACGTTAGGACTATCTAAATGATAGTCCTATAATTTATATAGAGAATATGAATTATTAAATAATAAAAATTATATTAAAAATTGTATTAAATTTTATATTTAGATTTATAATTTTTAATTTTAATATTTATTATTTAAGGGAACGTTAGATTTATTTAAATGATAGTCCTATAATTTATATAGAGAATATGAATTATTAAATAATAAAAATTATATTAAAAATTGTATTAAATTTTATATTTAGATTTATAATTTTTAATTTTAATATTTATTATTTAAGGGAACGTTAGATTTATCTAAATGATAGTCCTATAATTTATATATAGAATATGAATTATTAAATAATAAAAATTATATTAAAAATTGTATTAAATTTTATATTTAGATTTATAATTTTTAATTTTAATATTTATTATTTAAGGGAACGTTAGATTTATTTAAATGATAGTTCTATAATTTATATAGAGAATATGAATTATTAAATAATAAAAATTATATTAAAAATTGTATTTTAAATTTTATATTTAGATTTATGATTTTTAATTTTAATATTTATTATTTAAGGGAACGTTAGATTTATTTAAATGATAGTCCTATAATTTATATAGAGAATATGAATTATTAAATAATAAAAATTATATTAAAAATTGTATTAAATTTTATATTTAGATTTATAATTTTTAATTTTAATATTTATTATTTAAGGGAACGTTAGATTTATCTAAATGATAGTTTTATAATTTATATAGAGAATATGAATTATTAAATAATAAAAATTATATTAAAAATTGTATTTTAAATTTTATATTTAGATTTATGATTTTTAATTTTAATATTTATTATTTAAGGGAACGTTAGATTTATTTAAATGATAGTCCTATAATTTATATAGAGAATATGAATTATTAAATAATAAAAATTATATTAAAAATTGTATTAAATTTTATATTTAGATTTATAATTTTTAATTTTAATATTTATTATTTAAAGGAACGTTAGATTTATCTAAATGATAGTTTTATAATTTATATAGAGAATATGAATTATTAAATAATAAAAATTATATTAAAAATTGTATTTTAAATTTTATATTTAGATTTATGATTTTTAATTTTAATATTTATTATTTAAAGGAATGTTAGATTTATTTAAATGATAGTCCTATAATTTATATAGAGAATATGAATTATTAAATAATAAAAATTATATTAAAAATTGTATTAAATTTTATATTTAGATTTATAATTTTTAATTTTAATATTTATTATTTAAAGGAACGTTAGGACTATCTAAATGATAGTCCTATAATTTATATAGAGAATATGAATTATTAAATAATAAAAATTATATTAAAAATTGTATTAAATTTTATATTTAGATTTATAATTTTTAATTTTAATATTTATTATTTAAGGGAACGTTAGATTTATTTAAATGATAGTCCTATAATTTATATAGAGAATATGAATTATTAAATAATAAAAATTATATTAAAAATTGTATTAAATTTTATATTTAGATTTATAATTTTTAATTTTAATATTTATTATTTAAGGGAACGTTAGATTTATCTAAATGATAGTCCTATAATTTATATAGAGAATATGAATTATTAAATAATAAAAATTATATTAAAAATTGTATTTTAAATTTTATATTTAGATTTATGATTTTTAATTTTAATATTTATTATTTAAAGGAATGTTAGATTTATCTAAATGATAGTCCTATAATTTATATAGAGAATATGAATTATTAAATAATAAAAATTATATTAAAAATTGTATTAAATTTTATATTTAGATTTATAATTTTTAATTTTAATATTTATTATTTAAAGGAACATTAGGGCTATTTAAATGATAGTCCTATAATTTATATAGAGAATATGAATTATTAAATAATAAAAATTATATTAAAAATTGTATTAAATTTTATATTTAGATTTATAATTTTTAATTTTAATATTTATTATTTAAGGGAACGTTAGAATTATCTAAATGATAGTCCTATAATTTATATAGAGAATATGAATTATTAAATAATAAAAATTATATTAAAAATTGTATTTTAAATTTTATATTTAGATTTATGATTTTTAATTTTAATATTTATTATTTAAATGAACCGTTAGGATTATCTAAATGATTTATAATTTATATAGAGAATATGAATTATTAAATAATAAAAATTATATTAAAAATTGTATTTTAAATTTTATATTTAGATTTATGATTTTTAATTTTAATATTTATTATTTAAAGGAACGTTAGGACTATCTAAATGATAGTCCTATAATTTATATAGAGAATATGAATTATTAAATAATAAAAATTATATTAAAAATTGTATTTTAAATTTTTATATTAAAGTTTTATTTTTAAAATTGTTTTAGTTTTGTATAAAAATATAAATTTTAATTTTATAAAATTAAATAAATTTAGAATTAATATAAATTTTTTATATTTAAATTTAAAATTATTTTTATTATTATTTATTTTTAATTTAAATTAGGAATAGTTTATGTATATATATATATATATATATATATATATATATATATATATATTTATATATTAAAATTTATAATTAAATTAATTGTATAATAAATTAATTTTAATATATATATATATATATATATATATATGAATAGAAAAAGTATTTTAAATTTAATTTTGTGAATTTAATTTATTAGAAAAAATTTTGATTTTAGATTTATAATTAATTAAATTATTTAAATATATATAAAGTTTAATATAGGGTATTTATTTAAATAATAAATATTATTAGTTAATTAATATATAATACTTTTAATTAAAATGAAAGTTTTTAATGGAAAATAATTTTATTAAATTTTAATTTAGTGCCAGCAATAGCGGTTAAACTAGATTTAAGAGTTAATTTTTTTAAATATAGTAATTTTATAATTAATAATTAATAAAATTAAATTTATAATGGTGAAATATAATAATTTTATAATAATTAATAATTATTTAATGGAAATTACAAAGATTAAAAAGTAAGACTAGGATTAGATACCCTATTATATTAATTTTAAAAAATAATTAATTATTAAATGTAAAGCATTAAAATTATAAGATATGGCAGTTATATAAAATTTTAGGGGAACTTGTATATTAATTTGATGATCCACGATAGGAAGTACTAATAAAATATTATAAATTATTTTTGTATTGTTGTTTAAAAATTTTGTATAAATATTATAATTAAAATTTTATTATATTTAAAAAAAATTCAAATCAAAATAAAGTATTTATTAGATAATATGAGTTACATTAATAAATAATTTTTGAGTTAGAAGTTTTAATATTTTTAATAAAAAGGATTTAAAAGTAAAATTAATTGTTATATTAATTTGAATTTTTTTTTTATATAATGTACAAATTGCCCGTCAATTTCAATAAAATTTGAAATAAGTCGTAACAAAGTAAGAATATTGGAAAATGTTCTTAGATAAAATTTTAGTTTAAATAAAATTTTTCAATTACACTGAAAAGATTAATTTAATTATTAAAATTTTAATTAATTAATTAAATAAAATTTTTTTATTGTTTTAATTAGTATATTATAAAAAGTTTTTATAAAAATTTTATGTTAAAGTAATATTTTAAGAAATAATAAATATATTTATATATATAAGTAATGTAAATGAAATTTTAAAATTTTATAAATTAAAGTAAAATTTTGTACCTTTTGTATCAGGGTTAATTTAAAAATTTTTAATAAATTAAATATCTCGAAATTAAAAGAGTTAAATATATAAAATTTTTTTTGTTGAATAAAAATTATAAATATATATTTAGAGATTAGATGTTATTCAATTTTAATGATATCTAGTTATTTTTGAATTAAATTTAATTTATATATTTTTTAAAGTAAATTTAAATAAAAAAGTTTATTTTAGAAAATATAAATAATTTATGGGATAATCTATAAATTAAATTTATATAATAATTTAAATTAAAATTAAAAAGATTAATTTTAAAATTTAAAAGAATTTAATGAGTATTTAATAATTTATTAATAAATTTTTAATTATAGTAAAATTAATTATATATATTGATTTTAAAAAAAAAATAATTTTAATAATATTAGTTATAATATAATGATTAAATTAGTAATTTAATTTGTATAAATTATTTTATGAATAGTATATATATAAATATATATTTAAGTAACTAGGCAAAATAATTATATTCACCTGTTTAACAAAAACATGTCTTTTTGAATTTAATATAAAGTCAGTTCTGCTCAATGAGGAATTAAATAGCTGCAGTATTTTGACTGTACAAAGGTAGCATAATCAATTGTCTTTTAATTGAAGGCTGGGATGAATGAATTAATGAAATATAAACTGTCTCAATAATATAAAATAAATTTAAATTTTGAGTCAAAATGCTTAATTTTATTTAAGGGACGATAAGACCCTATAGAATTTTATATATTATAAATTTTATAAATTGTATTAATATATTTAGTTGGGAGGATTTTTAAATTTATTTAACTTTAAAATTTTAAAATATTGATTGATAGAATTTTAAATTGAAATATAATTAATAATATAAAAATAAATTACCTTAGGGATAACAGCGTAATATTTTTGGAAAGATCAAATTGAAAAAGGTGTTTGCGACCTCGATGTTGAATTAAAATTAATTATAAATGCAGGTGTTTATAAATTTAGTCTGTTCGACTATTAAAATTTTACATGATTTGAGTTCAGATCGACGTGAGTCAGATTGGTTTCTATCTTTAAAAAGATTTAAGATTTTTGTACGAAAGGACTAAGTTTTAAAAATAATTTTTAATTAATTATTAATAAGTTAAATTATCTTGGCAGAGTAGTGCATTAAATTTAGAATTTAAATAATATATATATAATTATAGATAATAATTTATTTAAATTTTATTTATTTATTAATTACTGTAGTGATAGTATTAATTGGGGTAGCATTTTTAACATTATTGGAACGAAAAATTTTAGGTTATATTCAAATTCGTAAAGGTCCAAATAAAGTAGGAATTAAAGGTTTATTACAACCTTTTTCTGATGCAATTAAATTGTTTTCTAAAGAATATATATATTTGGATAAAATTAATTTATATATATATATATTAGGTCCAATAATTATATTATTAATTTCGGTATTTTATTGATTATTAATGCCTTATTTTAGAAATTGAATAAATTTTAAATTTGGATTGGTATTTTTATTTTTAATATTAAGTTTAAGAGTTTATCCAACTATAATAATAGGATGATCATCTAATTCAATTTATGCAATATTAGGGTGTTTACGATCTATTTCTCAATCTATTTCTTTTGAAGTGAGATTATTTTTTATATTTTTTGTTATTATAATATTTATTGAGAGATTTTCTTTAGAAACATTTATTAAATTTCAATTTAATGTAAAATTTATTTTTTTTTTTTTTCCTTTATATTTTATATTAATTATTAGAATAATAATTGAATTGAATCGGGCTCCTTTTGATTTAATTGAGGGGGAGTCTGAATTAGTTTCAGGATTTAATGTTGAATATTATAGGGGGAGATTTTCTTTAATTTTTATAGCTGAATATATAATAATTTTATTTATAAGATTGATTATATCAATTATTTTTTTTAATTT
The DNA here is from genome assembly GCF_051020975.1 of Osmia lignaria lignaria. Lineage (NCBI taxonomy): Eukaryota > Metazoa > Arthropoda > Insecta > Hymenoptera > Megachilidae > Osmia > Osmia lignaria. The sequence goes on along the minus strand of NW_027478364.1, from coordinate 9,868 downwards.
TAATTATTCAATTTTTACTTTATTAATAATTTTATATCATAATTTTTTTTTTATTTGAATTCGAAGAATTATACCTCGAATTCGATATGATGAATTAATATATATATGTTGAAAAAAATTTTTATCTTTTATTTTAATTTATATATATATTAATTTTATTTTAAAAATATTAATAAATTTATATATTTAAATTAATAGAAAGTTATTTTTCTTTAATATATTTTCAAAATATATGTCTATTCAGACTCATTAATTAATAATTATAGATGATTTTATCTCAAAATTTTATAAAATATATATTTGAAAAAAAAAATATAAAGTATATATTTGTAAAAATTAGATTAATTAAAGTGTAAGGATAATCAATAGGTTGTCTTCCTAATCAAGTTAAAATGATGAAATTATTAATAAAAAATCAAAATAAGAAATTATTTAATGGGTAAAATTTATTAGTTTTAAATTTATGATTTATTATAAATGGGAGAATAAAAAGAATTAAAATAGAAAAAAGTAAAGCTAATACTCCCCCTAATTTATTGGGAATAGCTCGTAAAATTGAATAAGCAAATAGGAAATATCATTCAGGTTTAATATGTTGTGGGGTATTTATAGGGTTTGCAATAGATCAATTATCAGGATCATTTAATATATTAGGATTTTGTAGAATAATAAATCTAAATGATATAAAAATTATAAAAAATCCAAGAATATCTTTGGATGAGAAATATGAGTGGAAAGGAATTTTATAAATATTTCTATTTGTTCCTATTGGATTATTAGATCCAGTTATATGAAGGAAATAAAGATGTATAATAACTATTATTAGAATTAATAATGGTAAAATAAAATGTAATGAAAAGAATCGATTTAATGTAGCATTATTAATAGAAAATCCTCCTCAGATTCATTCTACAATTGTTTGTCCAATATAAGGGATTGCAGAAAGAAGATTTGTAATTACTGTTGCTCCTCAAAAAGATATTTGTCCTCATGGTAAAACATATCCTATAAAAGCAGTTCCTATTGAAGTTAATAAAATAATAATTCCAATATTTCATACATGTTGAGATGAATAACATTGATAAAAAATATTTCGTCTAATATGTATATATATACAAAGAAAATAAAATGATGCCCCATTTAAATGAATATAACGAAATATTCATCCAGAATTAACATTTTTTATAATGTGAATAATTCTATCAAAAGCATAATTAATATTTGGACAATAATGCATAGATAAAATGAAACCTGAAATAATTTGAATTAATAAAAGAATTCCTAAAATTGATCCAAAGTTTCATAAATAATTAATGTTTACTGGGGTAGGATGAATATTGAATGAAGAATAAATGATATTAAGAAATTTATTAGATTTAAAAATTTTTAAATATTTATTTTTCATTAAATTTTAATTTTACGAAGAGGGATTATTTTAATTGTAGATATTTTGAATGAAAGAGTTAAGCAAATTAATAAGAATAAGATTATAAAAATAGTTAAATAATTTATTGGATAAAAATAAATATTTTGAATTTTAAATAAATTATTATTTAAAATTATGTTTTCTGTAAATATAAAAATTGGTATTCAATTAATAAAATGAATAATTATAATAAAAGAAATAAAAAAAAAATTAATAGAAGTGATTAGTTCAAAAAATTTTATTTTTGAATTTTCATTGTTAATTAATCTTACAAAATAATTAAATATAATTATTATTCCTCCGATTAAAGAAATTGAAATTATAAAAGAGTATATTGAATTATTTATATTTAAAAATATTAAAGTAGATGAGGATAAGGTGAAAATAATAAAAGAGAATAAAATAGTAATTGGATGTAGTGAAGAAAGTAATAAAATATTTGTGATAATAAATAGATTTATGAATATAAATAAAATTTTTGATATTAACATTAACAAAATATAGTTTAAATAAAAATTTTAATTTTGGGAATTAAAGATATTTATAAAATTATTTTGAAATTAGACTTTAGAAAAAATTTTCAATATTAATTTACAAAATTAATGTTTTTTTTAAACTATAAAGTCTAATTTATTTTAAAAAGATATTTTTTAATTTTAATAGTTTTAATTTTTATAATAATATTAATAATTAATAAGTATTTTTTAATATTTTTAATTAGAATGGAATTTTTCGTAGTATTGAATTTAATAATTTTAATATTAAATGAGTTGGAATATTTAAGGTGAATATTTATATATTATTTAATTTTTTCTGTTTGTGAAGCTGTTTTAGGATTATCAATTGTAGTGTCAATATTGAGAATTATTGGAAATCAAGGTTTTATAATAATAAATTTAAAATGTTAATAATAGAAAGTATAATTTTTATAGTTGGATTTTTAATTATTAATTTTAATATTTATAAAAAGTTATATTTTATTAGAAATATAATATTTTTATTGAGTTTTTTGATATTAAGAATGAATAGATTTTTTATGGAATGAATTAATTTAAGATTAAATTTTGGATTAAATTTTTATTCTTATGGAATTATTATGATATCTTTATGGATTTTTGGATTAGTATTTATGAGAATTAATCAGGAAAAAAATTTGATTTTATGTTTAAATTTATTAATATTAATATTAATTGTTTTAGTAATAAATTTTTTTAGAATAAATATATTAATATTTTATTTTTTTTTTGAAGTAAGTTTATTAATTATTTTTTTTTTTATTATGAAATGAGGAATAGGATTTTTACGAATTTATGCAAGATATTATTTGATATTTTATACTTTATTTTTTTCATTACCTTTATTATTAGTATTATTTTATTTATTTAATTTAATAGGGTCTTTAAGATTTTTATTATTAGAAAGAATAAAATTTAAGTTAAATAAAATTTTATTTTTATATTTAATTATAGGATTTTTAGTAAAAATACCAATATATATAATTCATGGTTGATTATTAAAAGCTCATGTAGAAGCTCCTGTATTTGGATCAATAATTTTAGCTGCAATTTTATTAAAGTTAGGGTCTTATGGATTATTACGATTAATAATGATTTTTTTTCAAAATTTTTTAGAAATGAATAAGTATTTTATTGAAATTGGATTATTGGGAAGGATTATTTTAAGATTTAGTTGTTTTCGACAAATTGATATAAAAATTTTAGTAGCAATATCTTCTGTTGTTCATATAAATTTATTAATAGCTTCTATATTTACTATAAGAAAATTAAGATTTTTAGGTTCATATTTAATAATAATTGCTCATGGGTTGTGTTCTTCTGGATTATTTTATTTATTAAATTTATGTTATTTGGAGACTCATAGACGATTGATAATTATTAATAAGGGTGTTTTAATTTTTATGCCTTCTATATCATTGATATGATTTTTAATATGTTCTTCAAATATAGCTGCTCCTTTTTCTTTAAATTTAGTTGGGGAAATTTTTTTATTGATAAGATTAGTTAATTGAATAAGATTATTAATAATTAAATTATTTTTTTATTGTTTAGTTAGATTTATGTATTCTTTATATTTTTTTAGATTTATTGTTCATGGAAAGAATTTTTTTTATAAAAGATTAAGAAGAGGAAAATTAATTAATTATTTAATTTTATTATTTCATTGAATTCCTTTAAATATAGTTATTTTAAATTTAAGAATTTTTATTTAATTTAAATAGTTTAAAAAAAAATTTTGAAATGTGGGTTCAAAGATGTAAATTAAGTACTTTAAATTATTTTAATTATATTTGTATATATATTATTTGTATTTACGGGATTTTTTTTTTTATTTATAATAATTATTTTTTTTAATAGGAATTTAATTATTTTAGAATGAATAATTTATAGATATAATAGAATAAAATTTTCTTTTTTTATTTATTTAGATTTTTATAGAATAATATTTTTAATATTAGTTTCACTTATTTCTATAGTTGTATTAATTTATAGAATTTATTATATAGAAGGGGATAAATTTATAAATCGATTTATTATTTTAGTAATTTTATTTGTAGTATCAATATATTTTATAATTTTGAGACCTAGATTTTTAACAATTTTATTAGGATGAGATGGTTTAGGATTAATTTCTTATTGTTTAATTATTTATTATCAAAATGATAAAGCTTATAATGCTGGAATATTAACAATTTTTAGAAATCGTGTAGGGGATGTGGGAATTTTATTAATAATTACTATGGGAATAATATATGGGAGGTGAAATTTAATAATTTATAAATTTAATTTATTAATATTAATTTTATTAGTATTAGTAGCTTTTACAAAAAGAGCTCAAATTCCATTTACTTTATGATTACCTGCTGCAATAATAGCTCCTACTCCTGTCTCATCTTTAGTTCATTCTTCAACTTTAGTAACAGCTGGGGTTTATTTATTAATTCGATATAATAAATTTTTGTTTTTAGGATGTTTTAATAAATATATTTTATTAATTTCTAGGTTAACTATATTTATAGCGGGTTTAATTGCAAATTATGAATTTGATTTTAAAAAAATTATTGCTTTATCGACTTTAAGTCAATTAAGATTAATAATAAGAATTTTAAGATTAGGATTTTGGGAAATAGCTTTTTTTCATTTAGTAATTCATGCTTTATTTAAATCTTTAATATTTTTATGTGTGGGTAGATTTATTCATAATTTTAATAGAAATCAAGATATCCGATGTTATGGTGGTATAATTTATATTTATCCTTTTAAAACTATAGTTTTAATTTTTTCTTTAATATGTTTAATAGGATTTCCTTTTATATCAGGATATTTTTCTAAAGATATAATTATGGAATTAATTTTTTTAAGAAAAATAAATATAATTAGAATAATATTTTTAATTTTTTCTACAATTTTTACTGTATCTTATTCTATTCGATTAATTATATTTATTTTATTTTCTAAAAAAAATTATTATGTAAATTTAATTAAGAAAGAAGGTATTTTGGTAAATTTTTGTATATTTATTTTATTAATAACTATTTTTTTTATTGGATATTTATATTTTAAAATTTTTAATTTAAATTATTTAATTGTATTAACAATAAATTTAAAAATTATGGTTATAAAATTAATTTTATGTGGAATTTTGATTGGGCAGTTTTTTTATTTTAATTCTTATAAAAATTTAATAATAGGAAATTTTATAAGAACAATATTTTATATCGAAAAAATTTATTTGTATTATGATTTACCTTTAAATATAGTTATATTGTATGAAAATATTCATGAAAAAAATTTATTTGAATTTAAGATTAAATTTATAAAATTGAAATTTTATTTATTTAAATATAAGTTAAATGAATATAATTTTATGAATATATTATTAACTAATTTATTAATAATATTAATTTTTATTTTTTTAATTTAAAATTTAAATAGCTTAAGAAGAGCATAATATTGAAGATATTAAGGTAATTTTAATATTTTTAAATAAAATTTTTATAAATATAATTTTTATAAATAAATTTTATATTTATTAATATTATACTGAAAATATAAAGTTTTATTAAACTATATAAAAATTATTTAGAAATAATAATATATAAAATATTAAATTTAGAATTAGAAGTTCTATTTAAATTTATTTCTTTAATTGGAATTTTAATTCAATAAATTTATTAACAATAAATTGCTTCTATTTTAGCTTCAATTAATATTAATATGTATATATTATATATATAAATATATGAAGTAATTTTTACAATTAATTTCGGCTTAATATTAGACTTTTTTAGTCCATATATTAAAAAATTCAATTTAATAATCTATAACTTCATTCAATAAGTAGACTAATAATTATTAAAAAAATAAAAATTAAAATAATTAATATTAAAAAAATAGATTTAAATTTTATTAAAAAGATAGATGGTAAAATTAAGATAATTTCAATATCAAAAATTAAGAATAGTAAAGTAATTAGGAAAAATTGTGTAGAAAATGGGAGACGGGAGTTTGATTGGGAGTTAAATCCACATTCAAATGGGGTAATTTTTTCTCGATTTAATGGTTTATATATTCTTAAATAAAAATTAATTAATATAAGTATAGAAGTAATAATTATTATAAAATAAAATAAAAATATAATATTAAAAATTATATATATTAATTTTATAAATTTTTTAATTGGAAATTAAATGTAATTAAGTTTATACTATATATATATTAATTATTATTATATTTAAAATATTCATCAATAAATTGAAATATATAAAAATAATCAAATTACATCTACAAAATGTCAATATCAAGATGCTGCTTCAAAATTAAAATGATGAGTTGCAGAAAAATGTAGATTAATTAATCGGATTAGTGTAATAAATAAGAAAATAATTCCAATAATTACATGTAATCCGTGAAATCCTGTTGCTATAAAGAAAATAGATCCAAAAATTCTATCATTAAAACAGAATGGAGCTTCTATATATTCAATAAATTGGAGAAAAGAAAAATATATTCCTAAAATAATAGTAATTATTAGAGAAATTTTTCTTTCTATATAATTTTTATTTAATAATCTATTGTGACTTCAAGTTAGGGAAATTCCTGAAGAAATTAAAATTAATGAATTTAATAAAGGGATTCTAAATGGATTGAATATGATAATATTTTTAGGGGGTCAAAGTAAACCAATTTCTATTCCTGGGGAACTTATAGAATGAAAATAAGTTCAAAATAATGAAATAAAAAAAAAAAATTCTGAAATAATAAATAAGATTATTCTAAATTTTATTAGTTTTAAAACTAAAAATGTATGAAATCCTTGAAAAGTTCTTTCTCGAATAATATCTCGTCATCAAAAAAATATAGAAGAGATTAAGATAAGAAAATTAATAAAAATTAAAAAAAAATTTAAGTAAAAGAATCATATTACTAATCTTAATAATAAATTTATTAAATTAAAAGCGTTTATAATAGGTCAAGGTCTGTTAGTAACTAAATGAAAAGGATGATTATAATAAATTGACATTAATTTTTAGATTCTAAAAAATATAATAAAGAAAGAATAGAAAATACATATGCTTGAATTATAGAAACTGCAATTTCTAAAATTATTAATAAATTTTGAATTAAAATTGTGATAGGTAATAAAATTAAGAATTTAGAAATGAATGTGCCTAAAAGAGTTAATAGTAGATGTCCTGCAATTATATTTGCAGTTAATCGAATTGCTAAAGTAAAAGGTCGAATAATATTTCTAATTAGTTCAATTATTACTATAAAATTTATTAAAGCAGGGGGTGTATTTAAAGGAACTAAATGAATTAATATATTTAATGGTTTATTTCATCATCTATAAATAAAAAATCTTATTCAAGAAGATAAAGCAATAATTAAATTAAATGATATATGACTTGTTGAAGTAAAAATATAAGGGAATAATCCTATAAAATTTCTTAATGCAATAAAAGTTATTAATCTAAAAAAAATTAAAATATTTATTTTATACTTTTTTTTTGTTAAGCTTTTAAATTCAGAAAAAATAATTTTAGAAATTGAAATAAATAATATTTCAAATCGGGATGGAATAATTCAAAAATTTAAAGGTAGAATAATAAAAATTAATATAGAATTAATTCAATTTAAAGAAAAATGTATTCTTGTAGTTGGGTCAAAAATTTCAAAAAGATTTATTATCATTTTCAATTAAATAATTTATGGGTTTTAAAGGATTTTTTAGGAAAATAAATTTTTAAATTAATTGGAAAAAAATAAATTTTAAAGATTAATATGAAAAAAATTAATAATTCAAAGATAGAAATTAATATTCAATATCTAGGTCTTATTTGTGGAATAAAATTTTCATTAAGAGTATAATAAATACTATATTTGATTTAAAAGATCAATTCTTATTTTGTTTCAGACACTTAATGATAAAATTTAAGAAATAATTTTGAAGGAAATTAATTTTAATTTGACAAATTAATGTTATTATTTATATTTAACTAATTTCTTTAAGTAGAATTTTTAATTCAATTTATAAAATTGTTATAAGATGTAGATTCTAAAACAATAGGTATAAATCTATGATTTATACCACAAATTTCTGAACATTGGCCAAAAAAAAGTCCAGGTCGTAAAGCAAGAATATTTATTTGATTAATTCGACCTGGGGTTGCATCTCTTTTTACTCCTATAGAAGGAATAGTTCAAGAATGAATAACATCTGTAGAAGTAGTTAATATTCGAATTGAAATTTTAAAGGGAATAATTATACGATTATCTACATCCAATAATCGGAAAGAATTATATTCAAAGTTTTTATTTATATAAGAATCAAATTCAAAATTATTAAATTCAGGATATTCATATCTTCAGTATCATTGGTGTCCAATACTTTTTACTGTAAAAAAAATTGGGTTTCATAATTCATCTGTAAAATATAAAATTTTTAAAGATGGAAAACAAATAAATAAAAGAATAATAGCTGGAATAATAGTTCAAATAATTTCAATAGTATGATGTTTTAAAAGAAATCGATTAATAAATTTATTATTAAAAATATCTATTAATATAAAAAGTGTAGTTGAAATAATTATGATTATAAATATTATAGTAAAATTATGAAATGATATAAGATTATCTGAATAAGGGGAATTTGAATCTTGAAATGAATATATATATCATGAAGAAATTTTTAATAAAAATTAAATAATTTTATATATGGATCTTAAATCCATTGCACTAATCTGCCATATTAAATTAAATTTTTAAAATTAATGGAATTTCCCTATAAGAATGATTTAAAGGGGGATTATGTATAATTCATTCTAAAGCTGTTTGATTAAATTTAAATAAAATTATTCGTTTTGAATATAATCTTTCAAAAATAATATAAATTATTACAATAATTCTGTTTAAAGTAATTAAAGATCCTATAGAGGAAAATAAATTTCAACATATATAAGAATCTGGATAATCTGAATATCGACGTGGTATTCCTATTATTCCTAAAAAATGTTGAGGAAAAAAAGTTATATTTACTCCAATAAATATTAAGAAAAATTGAATTTTTAATCAAGATTGGTTTATTGAAAGTCCAATGATTATAGGGAATCAGTGAATAATAGCGGCTATAATAGAAAAAATAGCTCCTATAGATAAAACATAATGAAAATGTCCTACAACATAGTATGTATCATGTAGGATAATATCAATAGAAGAATTAGATAATATAATTCCTGTTAATCCTCCTATGGTAAAAAGAAAAATAAATCCTAGAGTTCATATAATAGATATATTTATTTTTAATTTAGAGCCGTGATATGTTGCTAGTCATCTAAAAACTTTAATTCCTGTTGGAATTGCAATAATTATAGTAGCTGAGGTAAAATAAGCTCGAGTATCTACATCTAATCCGACGGTAAATATATGATGAGCTCATACAATAAAACCTAAAAGTCCAATTCTTAATATAGCATAAATTATTCCAATATTTCCAAAAGTTTCTTTTTTTCCTCTTTCATTAGAAATAATTTGGGAAATTAACCCAAATCCTGGAAGGATTAGAATATAGACTTCTGGGTGACCGAAGAATCAAAATAAATGTTGATAAAGAATTGGGTCTCCTCCTCCAGTTGGATCAAAAAAAGATGTATTAAAATTTCGGTCAAATAATAATATAGTAATAGCACCAGCTAATACTGGTAAGGAAAAAAGTAAAAGAATAGTTGTAATAAAAACAGATCAAGGAAATAAAGGTAATTGTATATGTTTTAAGGAAATATTTTTTATTATAATAATTGTAACAATAAAATTTAGTGATCCTATAATAGAAGATAATCCTGAAATATGTAAAGAAAAAATTGCTAAATCTACTGAGGGTGAAGAATGGTATAAATTTGAAGATAAAGGAGGATATACAGTTCAT
>NW_027478363.1:0-18432 GCF_051020975.1 Osmia lignaria lignaria | reverse complement strand
ATATAAAAATTAAATATTGATCTGTGGGAAGGAAATCAATTTAATTTTAATATAAAAATTAAATATAAAAATTAAATATTGGTCTGTGGGAAGAAAATCAATTTAATTTTAATATAAAAATTAAATATAAAAATTAAATATTGGTCTGTGGGAAGGAAATCAATTTAATTTTAATATAAAAATTAAATATAAAAATTAAATATTGATCTGTGGGAAAGATCAATTTAATTTTAATATAAAAATTAAATATAAAAATTAAATATTGGTCTGTGGGAAGGAAATCAATTTAATTTTAATATAAAAATTAAATATAAAAATTAAATATTGGTCTGTGGGAAGGAAATCAATTTAATTTTAATATAAAAATTAAATATAAAAATTAAATATTGGTCTGTGGGAAGAAAATCAATTTAATTTTAATATAAAAATTAAATATAAAAATTAAATATTGGTCTGTGGGAAGGAAATCAATTTAATTTTAATATAAAAATTAAATATAAAAATTAAATATTGATCTGTGGGAAAGATCAATTTAATTTTAATATAAAAATTAAATATAAAAATTAAATATTGGTCTGTGGGAAGGAAATCAATTTAATTTTAATATAAAAATTAAATATAAAAATTAAATATTGGTCTGTGGGAAGGAAATCAATTTAATTTTAATATAAAAATTAAATATAAAAATTAAATATTGGTCTGTGGAAAGGAAATCAATTTAATTTTAATATAAAAATTAAATATAAAAATTAAATATTGATCTATGGGAAGGAAATCAATTTAATTTTAATATAAAAATTAAATATAAAAATTAAATATTGATCTGTGGGAAAGATCAATTTAATTTTAATATAAAAATTAAATATAAAAATTAAATATTGGTCTGTGGGAAAGATCAATTTAATTTTAATATAAAAATTAAATATAAAAATTAAATATTGATCTGTGGGAAGGAAATCAATTTAATTTTAATATAAAAATTAAATATAAAAATTAAATATTGGTCTGTGGGAAGGAAATCAATTTAATTTTAATATAAAAATTAAATATAAAAATTAAATATTGGTCTGTGGGAAGGAAATCAATTTAATTTTAATATAAAAATTAAATATAAAAATTAAATATTGGTCTGTGGGAAGGAAATCAATTTAATTTTAATATAAAAATTAAATATAAAAATTAAATATTGATCTGTAAGAAAGATCAATTTAATTTTAATATAAAAATTAAATATAAAAATTAAATATTGGTCTGTAGAAAAGATCAATTTAATTTTAATATAAAAATTAAATATTGATCTGTGGGAAAGATCAATTTAATTTTAATATAAAAATTAAATATAAAAATTAAATATTGGTCTGTGGGAAGGAAATCAATTTAATTTTAATATAAAAATTAAATATAAAAATTAAATATTGGTCTGTGGGAAGGAAATCAATTTAATTTTAATATAAAAATTAAATATAAAAATTAAATATTGATCTGTGGGAAAGATCAATTTAATTTTAATATAAAAATTAAATATAAAAATTAAATATTGGTCTGTAGGAAAGATCAATTTAATTTTAATATAAAAATTAAATATAAAAATTAAATATTGATCTGTGAGAAGGAAATCAATTTAATTTTAATATAAAAATTAAATATAAAAATTAAATATTGATCTGTGGGAAGGAAATCAATTTAATTTTAATATAAAAATTAAATATAAAAATTAAATATTGGTCTGTAGAAAAAATCAATTTAATTTTAATATAAAAATTAAATATTGGTCTGTGGGAAGGAAATCAATTTAATTTTAATATAAAAATTAAATATAAAAATTAAATATTGGTCTGTGAGAAAGATCAATTTAATTTTAATATAAAAATTAAATATAAAAATTAAATATTGGTCTGTGAGAAAGAAATCAATTTAATTTTAATATAAAAATTAAATATAAAAATTAAATATTGGTCTGTGGGAAAGAAATCAATTTAATTTTAATATAAAAATTAAATATAAAAATTAAATATTGATCTGTGGGAAAAATCAATTTAATTTTAATATAAAAATTAAATATAAAAATTAAATATTGGTCTGTGGGAAGGAAATCAATTTAATTTTAATATAAAAATTAAATATAAAAATTAAATATTGGTCTGTGGGAAAGAAATCAATTTAATTTTAATATAAAAATTAAATATAAAAATTAAATATTGGTCTGTGGGAAGGAAATCAATTTAATTTTAATATAAAAATTAAATATAAAAATTAAATATTGGTCTGTGGAAAGGAAATCAATTTAATTTTAATATAAAAATTAAATATAAAAATTAAATATTGGTCTGTGGGAAGAAAATCAATTTAATTTTAATATAAAAATTAAATATAAAAATTAAATATTGATCTGTAAGAAAGATCAATTTAATTTTAATATAAAAATTAAATATAAAAATTAAATATTGGTCTGTAAAAAAGATCAATTTAATTTTAATATAAAAATTAAATATTGGTCTGTGGGAAAGATCAATTTAATTTTAATATAAAAATTAAATATAAAAATTAAATATTGGTCTGTGAGAAGGAAATCAATTTAATTTTAATATAAAAATTAAATATAAAAATTAAATATTGGTCTGTGGGAAGGAAATCAATTTAATTTTAATATAAAAATTAAATATAAAAATTAAATATTGATCTGTGGGAAAGATCAATTTAATTTTAATATAAAAATTAAATATAAAAATTAAATATTGATCTGTAGGAAGGAAATCAATTTAATTTTAATATAAAAATTAAATATAAAAATTAAATATTGATCTGTGGGAAGGAAATCAATTTAATTTTAATATAAAAATTAAATATAAAAATTAAATATTGGTCTGTGGGAAGGAAATCAATTTAATTTTAATATAAAAATTAAATATAAAAATTAAATATTGGTCTGTAGAAAGGAAATCAATTTAATTTTAATATAAAAATTAAATATAAAAATTAAATATTGATCTGTGAGAAGGAAATCAATTTAATTTTAATATAAAAATTAAATATAAAAATTAAATATTGATCTGTGGGAAAGATCAATTTAATTTTAATATAAAAATTAAATATAAAAATTAAATATTGGTCTGTGGGAAGGAAATCAATTTAATTTTAATATAAAAATTAAATATAAAAATTAAATATTGATCTGTGGGAAAGATCAATTTAATTTTAATATAAAAATTAAATATAAAAATTAAATATTGGTCTGTGGGAAGGAAATCAATTTAATTTTAATATAAAAATTAAATATAAAAATTAAATATTGGTCTGTGGGAAGGAAATCAATTTAATTTTAATATAAAAATTAAATATAAAAATTAAATATTGGTCTGTGGAAAGGAAATCAATTTAATTTTAATATAAAAATTAAATATAAAAATTAAATATTGGTCTGTGGGAAGGAAATCAATTTAATTTTAATATAAAAATTAAATATAAAAATTAAATATTGGTCTGTGGGAAGGAAATCAATTTAATTTTAATATAAAAATTAAATATAAAAATTAAATATTGATCTGTGGGAAAGATCAATTTAATTTTAATATAAAAATTAAATATAAAAATTAAATATTGGTCTGTGGGAAAGATCAATTTAATTTTAATATAAAAATTAAATATAAAAATTAAATATTGATCTGTGAGAAAGATCAATTTAATTTTAATATAAAAATTAAATATAAAAATTAAATATTGATCTGTGGGAAAGATCAATTTAATTTTAATATAAAAATTAAATATAAAAATTAAATATTGGTCTGTGGGAAGGAAATCAATTTAATTTTAATATAAAAATTAAATATAAAAATTAAATATTAATCTGTAAGAAAGATCAATTTAATTTTAATATAAAAATTAAATATAAAAATTAAATATTGGTCTGTAAGAAAGATCAATTTAATTTTAATATAAAAATTAAATATTGATCTGTGGGAAGGAAATCAATTTAATTTTAATATAAAAATTAAATATAAAAATTAAATATTGGTCTGTGGGAAGGAAATCAATTTAATTTTAATATAAAAATTAAATATAAAAATTAAATATTGGTCTGTGGAAAAGAAATCAATTTAATTTTAATATAAAAATTAAATATAAAAATTAAATATTGATCTGTGAGAAAAATCAATTTAATTTTAATATAAAAATTAAATATAAAAATTAAATATTGGTCTGTGGGAAGGAAATCAATTTAATTTTAATATAAAAATTAAATATAAAAATTAAATATTGGTCTGTGGGAAGGAAATCAATTTAATTTTAATATAAAAATTAAATATAAAAATTAAATATTGATCTGTGAGAAAGATCAATTTAATTTTAATATAAAAATTAAATATAAAAATTAAATATTGGTCTGTAGGAAAGATCAATTTAATTTTAATATAAAAATTAAATATAAAAATTAAATATTGGTCTGTGGGAAGGAAATCAATTTAATTTTAATATAAAAATTAAATATAAAAATTAAATATTGATCTGTGGGAAAGAAATCAATTTAATTTTAATATAAAAATTAAATATAAAAATTAAATATTGATCTGTGGGAAGGAAATCAATTTAATTTTAATATAAAAATTAAATATAAAAATTAAATATTGGTCTGTGGGAAAGATCAATTTAATTTTAATATAAAAATTAAATATTGATCTGTGGGAAGGAAATCAATTTAATTTTAATATAAAAATTAAATATAAAAATTAAATATTGATCTGTGAGAAAGATCAATTTAATTTTAATATAAAAATTAAATATAAAAATTAAATATTGATCTGTGAGAAAGATCAATTTAATTTTAATATAAAAATTAAATATAAAAATTAAATATTGATCTGTGGGAAAGATCAATTTAATTTTAATATAAAAATTAAATATAAAAATTAAATATTGGTCTGTGGGAAGGAAATCAATTTAATTTTAATATAAAAATTAAATATAAAAATTAAATATTGGTCTGTGGGAAGGAAATCAATTTAATTTTAATATAAAAATTAAATATAAAAATTAAATATTGATCTGTGAGAAAGATCAATTTAATTTTAATATAAAAATTAAATATAAAAATTAAATATTGGTCTGTAGGAAAGATCAATTTAATTTTAATATAAAAATTAAATATTGATCTGTGGGAAAGATCAATTTAATTTTAATATAAAAATTAAATATAAAAATTAAATATTGGTCTGTGGGAAGGAAATCAATTTAATTTTAATATAAAAATTAAATATAAAAATTAAATATTGGTCTGTGGAAAAGAAATCAATTTAATTTTAATATAAAAATTAAATATAAAAATTAAATATTGATCTGTGGGAAAAATCAATTTAATTTTAATATAAAAATTAAATATAAAAATTAAATATTGGTCTGTGGGAAGGAAATCAATTTAATTTTAATATAAAAATTAAATATAAAAATTAAATATTGGTCTGTGGGAAGGAAATCAATTTAATTTTAATATAAAAATTAAATATAAAAATTAAATATTGATCTGTGAGAAAGATCAATTTAATTTTAATATAAAAATTAAATATAAAAATTAAATATTGGTCTGTAGGAAAGATCAATTTAATTTTAATATAAAAATTAAATATAAAAATTAAATATTGGTCTGTAGGAAAGATCAATTTAATTTTAATATAAAAATTAAATATTGATCTGTGGGAAAGATCAATTTAATTTTAATATAAAAATTAAATATAAAAATTAAATATTGGTCTGTGGGAAGGAAATCAATTTAATTTTAATATAAAAATTAAATATAAAAATTAAATATTGGTCTGTGGAAAAGAAATCAATTTAATTTTAATATAAAAATTAAATATAAAAATTAAATATTGATCTGTGGGAAAAATCAATTTAATTTTAATATAAAAATTAAATATAAAAATTAAATATTGGTCTGTGGGAAGGAAATCAATTTAATTTTAATATAAAAATTAAATATAAAAATTAAATATTGGTCTGTGGGAAGGAAATCAATTTAATTTTAATATAAAAATTAAATATAAAAATTAAATATTGATCTGTGAGAAAGATCAATTTAATTTTAATATAAAAATTAAATATAAAAATTAAATATTGGTCTGTAGGAAAGATCAATTTAATTTTAATATAAAAATTAAATATAAAAATTAAATATTGGTCTGTGGGAAGGAAATCAATTTAATTTTAATATAAAAATTAAATATAAAAATTAAATATTGATCTGTGGGAAGGAAATCAATTTAATTTTAATATAAAAATTAAATATAAAAATTAAATATTGATCTGTGGGAAGGAAATCAATTTAATTTTAATATAAAAATTAAATATAAAAATTAAATATTGGTCTGTGGAAAAGATCAATTTAATTTTAATATAAAAATTAAATATTGATCTGTGAGAAGGAAATCAATTTAATTTTAATATAAAAATTAAATATAAAAATTAAATATTGATCTGTGAGAAAGATCAATTTAATTTTAATATAAAAATTAAATATAAAAATTAAATATTGATCTGTGAGAAAGATCAATTTAATTTTAATATAAAAATTAAATATAAAAATTAAATATTGATCTGTGGGAAAGATCAATTTAATTTTAATATAAAAATTAAATATAAAAATTAAATATTGATCTGTGGGAAGGAAATCAATTTAATTTTAATATAAAAATTAAATATAAAAATTAAATATTGGTCTGTGGGAAGGAAATCAATTTAATTTTAATATAAAAATTAAATATAAAAATTAAATATTGGTCTGTGGGAAGGAAATCAATTTAATTTTAATATAAAAATTAAATATAAAAATTAAATATTGGTCTGTAGGAAGGAAATCAATTTAATTTTAATATAAAAATTAAATATAAAAATTAAATATTGATCTGTGGGAAAGATCAATTTAATTTTAATATATAAATTAAATATAAAAATTAAATATTGGTCTGTGGGAAGGAAATCAATTTAATTTTAATATAAAAATTAAATATAAAAATTAAATATTGGTCTGTAGAAAAAATCAATTTAATTTTAATATAAAAATTAAATATAAAAATTAAATATTGATCTGTAGGAAGGAAATCAATTTAATTTTAATATAAAAATTAAATATAAAAATTAAATATTAATCTGTGGGAAAGATCAATTTAATTTTAATATAAAAATTAAATATAAAAATTAAATATTGGTCTGTGGGAAGGAAATCAATTTAATTTTAATATAAAAATTAAATATAAAAATTAAATATTGATCTGTAGGAAGAAAATCAATTTAATTTTAATATAAAAATTAAATATAAAAATTAAATATTGGTCTGTGGGAAGAAAATCAATTTAATTTTAATATAAAAATTAAATATAAAAATTAAATATTGATCTGTAGGAAGGAAATCAATTTAATTTTAATATAAAAATTAAATATAAAAATTAAATATTGGTCTGTAGGAAGGAAATCAATTTAATTTTAATATAAAAATTAAATATAAAAATTAAATATTGGTCTATGGAAAGGAATTTATATTAATTAATTAATATTATACTGGGATAAATAATAATATTATTTTTATATAAATATTTAATATATAATAAATATATTAGTCTATAAGAAAGAATTTATATTAATTAATTAATATTATACTGAGATAAATAATAATATTATTTTTATATAAATATTTAATATATAATAAATATATTAGTCTATGGAAAAGAATTTATATTAATTAATTAATATTATACTAGAATAAATAATAATATTATTTTTATATAAATATTTAATATATAATAAATATATTAGTCTATAAGAAAGAATTTATATTAATTAATTAATATTATACTGGGATAAATAATAATATTATTTTTATATAAATATTTAATATATAATAAATATATTAGTCTATGGGAAGGAATTTATATTAATTAATTAATATTATACTAGGATAAATAATAATATTATTTTTATATAAATATTTAATATATAATAAATATATTAGTCTATAAGAAAGAATTTATATTAATTAATTAATATTATACTGGGATAAATAATAATATTATTTTTATATAAATATTTAATATATAATAAATATATTAGTCTATGGGAAGGAATTTATATTAATTAATTAATATTATACTGGGATAAATAATAATATTATTTTTATATAAATATTTAATATATAATAAATATATTAGTCTATGGGAAGGAATTTATATTAATTAATTAATATTATACTGGGATAAATAATAATATTATTTTTATATAAATATTTAATATATAATAAATATATTAGTCTATGGGAAGGAATTTATATTAATTAATTAATATTATACTGGGATAAATAATAATATTATTTTTATATAAATATTTAATATATAATAAATATATTAGTCTATGGGAAGGAATTTATATTAATTAATTAATATTATACTGGGATAAATAATAATATTATTTTTATATAAATATTTAATATATAATAAATATATTAGTCTATGGGAAGGAATTTATATTAATTAATTAATATTATACTGGGATAAATAATAATATTATTTTTATATAAATATTTAATATATAATAAATATATTAGTCTATGGGAAGGAATTTATATTAATTAATTAATATTATACTGGGATAAATAATAATATTATTTTTATATAAATATTTAATATATAATAAATATATTAGTCTATGGGAAGGAATTTATATTAATTAATTAATATTATACTGGGATAAATAATAATATTATTTTTATATAAATATTTAATATATAATAAATATATTAGTCTATGGGAAGGAATTTATATTAATTAATTAATATTATACTGGGATAAATAATAATATTATTTTTATATAAATATTTAATATATAATAAATATATTAGTCTATGGGAAGGAATTTATATTAATTAATTAATATTATACTGGGATAAATAATAATATTATTTTTATATAAATATTTAATATATAATAAATATATTAGTCTATGGGAAGGAATTTATATTAATTAATTAATATTATACTGGGATAAATAATAATATTATTTTTATATAAATATTTAATATATAATAAATATATTAGTCTATGGGAAGGAATTTATATTAATTAATTAATATTATACTGGGATAAACAATAATATTATTTTTATATAAATATTTAATATATAATAAATATATTAGTCTATGGGAAGGAATTTATATTAATTAATTAATATTATACTGGGATAAATAATAATATTATTTTTATATAAATATTTAATATATAATAAATATATTAGTCTATGGGAAGGAATTTATATTAATTAATTAATATTATACTGGGATAAATAATAATATTATTTTTATATAAATATTTAATATATAATAAATATATTAGTCTATGGGAAGGAATTTATATTAATTAATTAATATTATACTGGGATAAATAATAATATTATTTTTATATAAAAATTAAATATAAAAATTAAATATTGATCTGTGAGAAGGAATTTATATTAATTAATTAATATTATACTGGGATAAATAATAATATTATTTTTATATAAATATTTAATATATAATAAATATATTAATCTGTGGGAAAGAATTTATATTAATTAATTAATATTATACTGAGATAAATAATAATATTATTTTTATATAAATATTTAATATATATATATATATATATATATATATATATATAATTTTAAATTTCTATAATATAAAACATTAAATTATAAATTTTAAATTTCTATAGTTTATTTAAAACATTAAATTGCAAATTTAAAAATATTTTTTAAAATTAGAAATTTATAATTTAAATATAATATAATATATATATATATATATATATATTATAATCATTTACTTATAATTTAATTTTATTTTTAAATAATTTTAATATATTTTTGATTATTAAATTAAAAATTTAATTTTTATATAAAATTTTAAAACATTAAAATTTATATATTTATGATAAATATCTAATCTTACTTTCTTATTTTAATATTTAATTTTTATTTAAATATATAATTTTTTAATAAAAATATTTTATATAACTTTTTTAATTATTAAATTAAAAACTTTTAATTTTAATATATATATATATATATATATATATATATTAAAGAACGTTAAAATTATATATTTAAAAAAATATATAACCCTTTATTCCATATACCTTAATATTTAATTAATATTAATATAATTTTCTTAATTATTAAATTAAAAATTTAATTTTAATATATATATATATATATATAATATATATATATATATATATATATATATATATATATATATTAAAGAACGTTAGGATTATATATTTAAAAAATATATAATCCTTTATTTTTCTATTCCTTAATATTTAATTTTTATTTAATATATAATTTTTTAATAAAATAATATTATTTAATATAACTTTCTTAATTATTAAATTAAAAATTTAATATTTATTTATTTATATATATATATATATATATATATAAATATTAAAGAACATTAGGATTATATACTTAAAAAATATATAATCCTCTATTCTCCTTATACTATACCTTAATATTTAATTAATATTAATATAACTTTATTAATTATTAAATTAAAAATTTAATTTTAATATATATATATATATATATATATATATATATATATATATATATATATATATATATATAAATATTAAAGAACGTTAGGATTATATACTTAAAAAATAAAATATATAATCCTCTATTCCTCTATTCTCCTTATCTATACCTTAATATTTAATTAATATTAATATAACTTTATTAATTATTAAATTAAAAATTTAATTTATTTATATATATATATATATATATATATATATATACATATATATATATATATATATATATATATATATATATATATATATATATATAAATATTAAAGAACGTTAGGATTATATACTTAAAAAATAAAATATATAATCCTTTATTCTCCTTATACTATACCTAAATATTTAATTAATATTAATATAACCTTCTTAATTATTAAATTAAAAATTTAATTTTAATATATATATATATATATATATATATATATATATATATATATATATATATATATATATATATATAAATATTAAAGAACGTTAGGATTATATACTTAAAAAATAAAATATATAATCCTCTATTCTCCTTATTACTATACCTTAATATTTAATTAATATTAATATAACCTTCTTAATTATTAAATTAAAAATTTAATTATATATATATATATATATATATATATATATATATATATATATAAATATTAAAGAACGTTAGGATTATATACTTAAAAAATAAAATATATAATCCTCTATTCTCCTTATACTATACCTTAATATTTAATTAATATTAATATAACTTTCTTAATTATTAAATTAAAAATTTAATTTTAATATATATATATATATATATATATAAAAAACATTAAGATTATATATTTAAAAATATATAATCCTTTATTTTTATAATCTTAATATTTAATTTAATTTTTATTTAATATATAATTTTTTAATAAAATAATATTTAATATAATTTTAATTATTAAATTAAAAATTTAATATATAATATATATATATATATATATATATATATAAACATTAAAGAACGTTAGGATTATATACTTAAAAAATATATAATCCTCTACTCTTTATTCTATACCTTAATATTTAATAATATAATATTATTTAATATAACTTTTTTAATTATTAAATTAAAAATTTAATTTATTTATATTTATAATATATATATATATATATATATTAAAGAACGTTAGGATTATATATTTTAAAAATATATAACCCTTTTCTACTATACCTTAATATTTAATTTTTATTTAATATATAATTTTCTAATAAAAATAATATATTTAATACAACTTTTTTAATTATTAAATTAAAAATTTAATTTTAATAAACAAAAATCAAAATATAAATATTAAATTAAATAATTTAATAATTATTTAAACTTTAATTTATATTTAAATAATTATAAAAAAATTTTAATTTCTTAATTATTAAATAATTTTAATTTAATTTTAACAAAATATAAATAAATAATTAAATAATTAAAATTAATTAATTCTATTAATTCTAATAATAAATTTAATTTTAAAATTATATATATATATATATATATATATATATATATATAATTTATTTTAATCTTATTTAATAGTTACAATAAAACATTAAATTTTCAATTTAAATACATTTTTACAAATTTAAATATATGTTAAAAAAATACAAATATAAAATTATATTCAAACTTATAAAAAATTGAAAAAAATATAAAGTTCCTTATATTAAAATATTTTATATTATTTGCTATTGTATTCTAGTAGACAATTTTAATATTAGATCTTTAATAATTTATCATTATCTTTTTGAAAATTAATTTTTATAAAAAAATTAATTTAATTTATTTTATCCCATTATACTTTATTTTAAATTATATTTATATATCATATATTATATATATTATTTCACAATTTTAAATTATAAATATTATATATATTATTCACAATTTTAAATTCTATTTAATATTTATTTACTTAACTTATAAATATTAAAAAATTATTCTATATTTAATTTTAATACAAAATTCCTTAATTTTATTAATTTTCTTAATTTTATATATTATATATATATATATATATATATATATATATATATATATATATATATATATATAAATTAAAATTTTTTAATTTGGATATTAGTTAATTTTATAACATTTAAATTGCAATTAAAAATAAATTTTAAATTATATCTTTATAAATAAACTAAATTTAAGTTATTAGACTCATGATCTAAATATAGATTAATTTCTTTTATAAATATTTAATAAAATTATATATTATAATTTTATATATCTACTAATTTTTTTAGTTCCTTAAAATTCAAATTTTTAAATGCTTTTACACTAAGATATATTTAATATATATATATATATATATATATATATTATTAAACTTAAACATAAATAAAACAATATGCCTGATAAAAGGATTATTTTGATAGAATATATATGTATAATATTTATACTATTGTTAAATAATTTAAATTAAATTTAATTATAAATTATTTATAAAAATTTCCCAATTAAATATTTTTATTAAATTTTCCCTTATTTTACTTTCATTATCTATTTTTTTTTTAGAAAATATTTTTATAAAATGAATAATTTTAGAATTTTTTTCTCTTATTTTTATTGGATATTTAAATTTTAATAATGTAAATAAAATTCCCAGATTAATTTATTTTTTTATCTCTAGAATCTCTAGATTATTAATTTTTATAAATTTTATTTATTCAATAAATTATTTAATTATTCAATTAAAAACTAATACTAATTTAATCTTAATATTTAGATTATTCTTAAAATTAGGAATTTTTCCTTTTAATGTATGAATAATTTATACATTTCCTTTTCTCTCTTGAAACGAAATTTTTTTTTTCTCCACATTTGCAAAAATTATTCCTATTAATTTAATTAGATTTTCTATTTACTTTAATTCTTATTTATTAATATTTTTAACTATAAATAGAATTATTGCTTCTATTTTCATTATAGAAGAAACAAATTTAAAAAAAATTCTAATTTTTTCCTCAATAAATCATTCCTCTTACTTAATTTTTATTTCATTTCTTAATTCTCAAACATTTATTTTTTATTTTATTATTTATTTATTAAATACATTTCTATTACTTTATTTACTTGAAAAAATAAATTTTAAAAATAAAATTTTCACTTTAAATTTAAATAGAATAAAAAATTTTAATTATCTTTTTATTATTATTATTTTTTCTTATAGTATATTACCTCCATTTAGTTCTTTTATAGCAAAATGATTTTTTTTTTATGAAAATATTTTAATTCAAAAATCTATTTTCTTTTTAATTATTTTAGCAATTTCTAGAGTTATTATAACATGAAGTTATTTAAATATTATTAACTATCAACTTACTTTATCGAAATTAACTAAAAAATCTTGATTAAAATTCCCAAAATTCTATTTCAAGAATAATTTTAATTTAATTTTAACCTTTTCTTTAATTTTTTTTTTTAATTTTTATCTATTAATTTTTTAGTATTAGAAAATTTATTTCATTATTAAATTTACAATTTAATCCTTTTATCAGGCATAATACTTATAAAGATTTTAAGTTAACAATAAACTATCAACCTTCAAAGTTGAAAATATAATATTTTTAAATCTTAATTAAATGGTTTTATTCTACTAATCATAAAGATATTGGAATTCTTTATATAATATTTGCTTTATGATCTGGAATAATTGGTTCAGCAATAAGAATTATTATTCGAATAGAATTAAGTATTCCTGGATCATGAATTTCTAATGACCAAATCTATAATTCTTTAGTTACAGCTCATGCTTTTTTAATAATTTTTTTTCTTGTAATACCATTTTTAATTGGGGGATTTGGAAATTGATTAATTCCTTTAATATTAGGAATTCCAGATATAGCTTTTCCCCGAATAAATAATATTAGATTTTGACTTTTACCCCCATCTTTAATAATTTTACTTTTAAGAAATTTTTTAAATCCAAGACCAGGAACAGGATGAACTGTATATCCTCCTTTATCTTCAAATTTATACCATTCTTCACCCTCAGTAGATTTAGCAATTTTTTCTTTACATATTTCAGGATTATCTTCTATTATAGGATCACTAAATTTTATTGTTACAATTATTATAATAAAAAATATTTCCTTAAAACATATACAATTACCTTTATTTCCTTGATCTGTTTTTATTACAACTATTCTTTTACTTTTTTCCTTACCAGTATTAGCTGGTGCTATTACTATATTATTATTTGACCGAAATTTTAATACATCTTTTTTTGATCCAACTGGAGGAGGAGACCCAATTCTTTATCAACATTTATTTTGATTCTTCGGTCACCCAGAAGTCTATATTCTAATCCTTCCAGGATTTGGGTTAATTTCCCAAATTATTTCTAATGAAAGAGGAAAAAAAGAAACTTTTGGAAATATTGGAATAATTTATGCTATATTAAGAATTGGACTTTTAGGTTTTATTGTATGAGCTCATCATATATTTACCGTCGGATTAGATGTAGATACTCGAGCTTATTTTACCTCAGCTACTATAATTATTGCAATTCCAACAGGAATTAAAGTTTTTAGATGACTAGCAACATATCACGGCTCTAAATTAAAAATAAATATATCTATTATATGAACTCTAGGATTTATTTTTCTTTTTACCATAGGAGGATTAACAGGAATTATATTATCTAATTCTTCTATTGATATTATCCTACATGATACATACTATGTTGTAGGACATTTTCATTATGTTTTATCTATAGGAGCTATTTTTTCTATTATAGCCGCTATTATTCACTGATTCCCTATAATCATTGGACTTTCAATAAACCAATCTTGATTAAAAATTCAATTTTTCTTAATATTTATTGGAGTAAATATAACTTTTTTTCCTCAACATTTTTTAGGAATAATAGGAATACCACGTCGATATTCAGATTATCCAGATTCTTATATATGTTGAAATTTATTTTCCTCTATAGGATCTTTAATTACTTTAAACAGAATTATTGTAATAATTTATATTATTTTTGAAAGATTATATTCAAAACGAATAATTTTATTTAAATTTAATCAAACAGCTTTAGAATGAATTATACATAATCCCCCTTTAAATCATTCTTATAAGGAAATTCCATTAATTTTAAAAATTTAATTTAATATGGCAGATTAGTGCAATGGATTTAAGATCCATATATAAAATTATTTAATTTTTATTAAAAATTTCTTCATGATATATATATTCATTTCAAGATTCAAATTCCCCTTATTCAGATAATCTTATATCATTTCATAATTTTACTATAATATTTATAATCATAATTATTTCAACTACACTTTTTATATTAATAGATATTTTTAATAATAAATTTATTAATCGATTTCTTTTAAAACATCATACTATTGAAATTATTTGAACTATTATTCCAGCTATTATTCTTTTATTTATTTGTTTTCCATCTTTAAAAATTTTATATTTTACAGATGAATTATGAAACCCAATTTTTTTTACAGTAAAAAGTATTGGACACCAATGATACTGAAGATATGAATATCCTGAATTTAATAATTTTGAATTTGATTCTTATATAAATAAAAACTTTGAATATAATTCTTTCCGATTATTGGATGTAGATAATCGTATAATTATTCCCTTTAAAATTTCAATTCGAATATTAACTACTTCTACAGATGTTATTCATTCTTGAACTATTCCTTCTATAGGAGTAAAAAGAGATGCAACCCCAGGTCGAATTAATCAAATAAATATTCTTGCTTTACGACCTGGACTTTTTTTTGGCCAATGTTCAGAAATTTGTGGTATAAATCATAGATTTATACCTATTGTTTTAGAATCTACATCTTATAACAATTTTATAAATTGAATTAAAAATTCTACTTAAAGAAATTAGTTAAATATAAATAATAACATTAATTTGTCAAATTAAAATTAATTTCCTTCAAAATTATTTCTTAAATTTTATCATTAAGTGTCTGAAACAAAATAAGAATTGATCTTTTAAATCAAATATAGTATTTATTATACTCTTAATGAAAATTTTATTCCACAAATAAGACCTAGATATTGAATATTAATTTCTATCTTTGAATTATTAATTTTTTTCATATTAATCTTTAAAATTTATTTTTTTCCAATTAATTTAAAAATTTATTTTCCTAAAAAATCCTTTAAAACCCATAAATTATTTAATTGAAAATGATAATAAATCTTTTTGAAATTTTTGACCCAACTACAAGAATACATTTTTCTTTAAATTGAATTAATTCTATATTAATTTTTATTATTCTACCTTTAAATTTTTGAATTATTCCATCCCGATTTGAAATATTATTTATTTCAATTTCTAAAATTATTTTTTCTGAATTTAAAAGCTTAACAAAAAAAAAGTATAAAATAAATATTTTAATTTTTTTTAGATTAATAACTTTTATTGCATTAAGAAATTTTATAGGATTATTCCCTTATATTTTTACTTCAACAAGTCATATATCATTTAATTTAATTATTGCTTTATCTTCTTGAATAAGATTTTTTATTTATAGATGATGAAATAAACCATTAAATATATTAATTCATTTAGTTCCTTTAAATACACCCCCTGCTTTAATAAATTTTATAGTAATAATTGAACTAATTAGAAATATTATTCGACCTTTTACTTTAGCAATTCGATTAACTGCAAATATAATTGCAGGACATCTACTATTAACTCTTTTAGGCACATTCATTTCTAAATTCTTAATTTTATTACCTATCACAATTTTAATTCAAAATTTATTAATAATTTTAGAAATTGCAGTTTCTATAATTCAAGCATATGTATTTTCTATTCTTTCTTTATTATATTTTTTAGAATCTAAAAATTAATGTCAATTTATTATAATCATCCTTTTCATTTAGTTACTAACAGACCTTGACCTATTATAAACGCTTTTAATTTAATAAATTTATTATTAAGATTAGTAATATGATTCTTTTACTTAAATTTTTTTTTAATTTTTATTAATTTTCTTATCTTAATCTCTTCTATATTTTTTTGATGACGAGATATTATTCGAGAAAGAACTTTTCAAGGATTTCATACATTTTTAGTTTTAAAACTAATAAAATTTAGAATAATCTTATTTATTATTTCAGAATTTTTTTTTTTTATTTCATTATTTTGAACTTATTTTCATTCTATAAGTTCCCCAGGAATAGAAATTGGTTTACTTTGACCCCCTAAAAATATTATCATATTCAATCCATTTAGAATCCCTTTATTAAATTCATTAATTTTAATTTCTTCAGGAATTTCCCTAACTTGAAGTCACAATAGATTATTAAATAAAAATTATATAGAAAGAAAAATTTCTCTAATAATTACTATTATTTTAGGAATATATTTTTCTTTTCTCCAATTTATTGAATATATAGAAGCTCCATTCTGTTTTAATGATAGAATTTTTGGATCTATTTTCTTTATAGCAACAGGATTTCACGGATTACATGTAATTATTGGAATTATTTTCTTATTTATTACACTAATCCGATTAATTAATCTACATTTTTCTGCAACTCATCATTTTAATTTTGAAGCAGCATCTTGATATTGACATTTTGTAGATGTAATTTGATTATTTTTATATATTTCAATTTATTGATGAATATTTTAAATATAATAATAATTAATATATATATAGTATAAACTTAATTACATTTAATTTCCAATTAAAAAATTTATAAAATTAATATATATAATTTTTAATATTATATTTTTATTTTATTTTATAATAATTATTACTTCTATACTTATATTAATTAATTTTTATTTAAGAATATATAAAC
>NW_027478362.1:0-18441 GCF_051020975.1 Osmia lignaria lignaria | reverse complement strand
TATTTTATTTATTTAATTTAATAGGGTCTTTAAGATTTTTATTATTAGAAAGAATAAAATTTAAGTTAAATAAAATTTTATTTTTATATTTAATTATAGGATTTTTAGTAAAAATACCAATATATATAATTCATGGTTGATTATTAAAAGCTCATGTAGAAGCTCCTGTATTTGGATCAATAATTTTAGCTGCAATTTTATTAAAGTTAGGGTCTTATGGATTATTACGATTAATAATGATTTTTTTTCAAAATTTTTTAGAAATGAATAAGTATTTTATTGAAATTGGATTATTGGGAAGGATTATTTTAAGATTTAGTTGTTTTCGACAAATTGATATAAAAATTTTAGTAGCAATATCTTCTGTTGTTCATATAAATTTATTAATAGCTTCTATATTTACTATAAGAAAATTAAGATTTTTAGGTTCATATTTAATAATAATTGCTCATGGGTTGTGTTCTTCTGGATTATTTTATTTATTAAATTTATGTTATTTGGAGACTCATAGACGATTGATAATTATTAATAAGGGTGTTTTAATTTTTATGCCTTCTATATCATTGATATGATTTTTAATATGTTCTTCAAATATAGCTGCTCCTTTTTCTTTAAATTTAGTTGGGGAAATTTTTTTATTGATAAGATTAGTTAATTGAATAAGATTATTAATAATTAAATTATTTTTTTATTGTTTAGTTAGATTTATGTATTCTTTATATTTTTTTAGATTTATTGTTCATGGAAAGAATTTTTTTTATAAAAGATTAAGAAGAGGAAAATTAATTAATTATTTAATTTTATTATTTCATTGAATTCCTTTAAATATAGTTATTTTAAATTTAAGAATTTTTATTTAATTTAAATAGTTTAAAAAAAAATTTTGAAATGTGGGTTCAAAGATGTAAATTAAGTACTTTAAATTATTTTAATTATATTTGTATATATATTATTTGTATTTACGGGATTTTTTTTTTTATTTATAATAATTATTTTTTTTAATAGGAATTTAATTATTTTAGAATGAATAATTTATAGATATAATAGAATAAAATTTTCTTTTTTTATTTATTTAGATTTTTATAGAATAATATTTTTAATATTAGTTTCACTTATTTCTATAGTTGTATTAATTTATAGAATTTATTATATAGAAGGGGATAAATTTATAAATCGATTTATTATTTTAGTAATTTTATTTGTAGTATCAATATATTTTATAATTTTGAGACCTAGATTTTTAACAATTTTATTAGGATGAGATGGTTTAGGATTAATTTCTTATTGTTTAATTATTTATTATCAAAATGATAAAGCTTATAATGCTGGAATATTAACAATTTTTAGAAATCGTGTAGGGGATGTGGGAATTTTATTAATAATTACTATGGGAATAATATATGGGAGGTGAAATTTAATAATTTATAAATTTAATTTATTAATATTAATTTTATTAGTATTAGTAGCTTTTACAAAAAGAGCTCAAATTCCATTTACTTTATGATTACCTGCTGCAATAATAGCTCCTACTCCTGTCTCATCTTTAGTTCATTCTTCAACTTTAGTAACAGCTGGGGTTTATTTATTAATTCGATATAATAAATTTTTGTTTTTAGGATGTTTTAATAAATATATTTTATTAATTTCTAGGTTAACTATATTTATAGCGGGTTTAATTGCAAATTATGAATTTGATTTTAAAAAAATTATTGCTTTATCGACTTTAAGTCAATTAAGATTAATAATAAGAATTTTAAGATTAGGATTTTGGGAAATAGCTTTTTTTCATTTAGTAATTCATGCTTTATTTAAATCTTTAATATTTTTATGTGTGGGTAGATTTATTCATAATTTTAATAGAAATCAAGATATCCGATGTTATGGTGGTATAATTTATATTTATCCTTTTAAAACTATAGTTTTAATTTTTTCTTTAATATGTTTAATAGGATTTCCTTTTATATCAGGATATTTTTCTAAAGATATAATTATGGAATTAATTTTTTTAAGAAAAATAAATATAATTAGAATAATATTTTTAATTTTTTCTACAATTTTTACTGTATCTTATTCTATTCGATTAATTATATTTATTTTATTTTCTAAAAAAAATTATTATGTAAATTTAATTAAGAAAGAAGGTATTTTGGTAAATTTTTGTATATTTATTTTATTAATAACTATTTTTTTTATTGGATATTTATATTTTAAAATTTTTAATTTAAATTATTTAATTGTATTAACAATAAATTTAAAAATTATGGTTATAAAATTAATTTTATGTGGAATTTTGATTGGGCAGTTTTTTTATTTTAATTCTTATAAAAATTTAATAATAGGAAATTTTATAAGAACAATATTTTATATCGAAAAAATTTATTTGTATTATGATTTACCTTTAAATATAGTTATATTGTATGAAAATATTCATGAAAAAAATTTATTTGAATTTAAGATTAAATTTATAAAATTGAAATTTTATTTATTTAAATATAAGTTAAATGAATATAATTTTATGAATATATTATTAACTAATTTATTAATAATATTAATTTTTATTTTTTTAATTTAAAATTTAAATAGCTTAAGAAGAGCATAATATTGAAGATATTAAGGTAATTTTAATATTTTTAAATAAAATTTTTATAAATATAATTTTTATAAATAAATTTTATATTTATTAATATTATACTGAAAATATAAAGTTTTATTAAACTATATAAAAATTATTTAGAAATAATAATATATAAAATATTAAATTTAGAATTAGAAGTTCTATTTAAATTTATTTCTTTAATTGGAATTTTAATTCAATAAATTTATTAACAATAAATTGCTTCTATTTTAGCTTCAATTAATATTAATATGTATATATTATATATATAAATATATGAAGTAATTTTTACAATTAATTTCGGCTTAATATTAGACTTTTTTAGTCCATATATTAAAAAATTCAATTTAATAATCTATAACTTCATTCAATAAGTAGACTAATAATTATTAAAAAAATAAAAATTAAAATAATTAATATTAAAAAAATAGATTTAAATTTTATTAAAAAGATAGATGGTAAAATTAAGATAATTTCAATATCAAAAATTAAGAATAGTAAAGTAATTAGGAAAAATTGTGTAGAAAATGGGAGACGGGAGTTTGATTGGGAGTTAAATCCACATTCAAATGGGGTAATTTTTTCTCGATTTAATGGTTTATATATTCTTAAATAAAAATTAATTAATATAAGTATAGAAGTAATAATTATTATAAAATAAAATAAAAATATAATATTAAAAATTATATATATTAATTTTATAAATTTTTTAATTGGAAATTAAATGTAATTAAGTTTATACTATATATATATTAATTATTATTATATTTAAAATATTCATCAATAAATTGAAATATATAAAAATAATCAAATTACATCTACAAAATGTCAATATCAAGATGCTGCTTCAAAATTAAAATGATGAGTTGCAGAAAAATGTAGATTAATTAATCGGATTAGTGTAATAAATAAGAAAATAATTCCAATAATTACATGTAATCCGTGAAATCCTGTTGCTATAAAGAAAATAGATCCAAAAATTCTATCATTAAAACAGAATGGAGCTTCTATATATTCAATAAATTGGAGAAAAGAAAAATATATTCCTAAAATAATAGTAATTATTAGAGAAATTTTTCTTTCTATATAATTTTTATTTAATAATCTATTGTGACTTCAAGTTAGGGAAATTCCTGAAGAAATTAAAATTAATGAATTTAATAAAGGGATTCTAAATGGATTGAATATGATAATATTTTTAGGGGGTCAAAGTAAACCAATTTCTATTCCTGGGGAACTTATAGAATGAAAATAAGTTCAAAATAATGAAATAAAAAAAAAAAATTCTGAAATAATAAATAAGATTATTCTAAATTTTATTAGTTTTAAAACTAAAAATGTATGAAATCCTTGAAAAGTTCTTTCTCGAATAATATCTCGTCATCAAAAAAATATAGAAGAGATTAAGATAAGAAAATTAATAAAAATTAAAAAAAAATTTAAGTAAAAGAATCATATTACTAATCTTAATAATAAATTTATTAAATTAAAAGCGTTTATAATAGGTCAAGGTCTGTTAGTAACTAAATGAAAAGGATGATTATAATAAATTGACATTAATTTTTAGATTCTAAAAAATATAATAAAGAAAGAATAGAAAATACATATGCTTGAATTATAGAAACTGCAATTTCTAAAATTATTAATAAATTTTGAATTAAAATTGTGATAGGTAATAAAATTAAGAATTTAGAAATGAATGTGCCTAAAAGAGTTAATAGTAGATGTCCTGCAATTATATTTGCAGTTAATCGAATTGCTAAAGTAAAAGGTCGAATAATATTTCTAATTAGTTCAATTATTACTATAAAATTTATTAAAGCAGGGGGTGTATTTAAAGGAACTAAATGAATTAATATATTTAATGGTTTATTTCATCATCTATAAATAAAAAATCTTATTCAAGAAGATAAAGCAATAATTAAATTAAATGATATATGACTTGTTGAAGTAAAAATATAAGGGAATAATCCTATAAAATTTCTTAATGCAATAAAAGTTATTAATCTAAAAAAAATTAAAATATTTATTTTATACTTTTTTTTTGTTAAGCTTTTAAATTCAGAAAAAATAATTTTAGAAATTGAAATAAATAATATTTCAAATCGGGATGGAATAATTCAAAAATTTAAAGGTAGAATAATAAAAATTAATATAGAATTAATTCAATTTAAAGAAAAATGTATTCTTGTAGTTGGGTCAAAAATTTCAAAAAGATTTATTATCATTTTCAATTAAATAATTTATGGGTTTTAAAGGATTTTTTAGGAAAATAAATTTTTAAATTAATTGGAAAAAAATAAATTTTAAAGATTAATATGAAAAAAATTAATAATTCAAAGATAGAAATTAATATTCAATATCTAGGTCTTATTTGTGGAATAAAATTTTCATTAAGAGTATAATAAATACTATATTTGATTTAAAAGATCAATTCTTATTTTGTTTCAGACACTTAATGATAAAATTTAAGAAATAATTTTGAAGGAAATTAATTTTAATTTGACAAATTAATGTTATTATTTATATTTAACTAATTTCTTTAAGTAGAATTTTTAATTCAATTTATAAAATTGTTATAAGATGTAGATTCTAAAACAATAGGTATAAATCTATGATTTATACCACAAATTTCTGAACATTGGCCAAAAAAAAGTCCAGGTCGTAAAGCAAGAATATTTATTTGATTAATTCGACCTGGGGTTGCATCTCTTTTTACTCCTATAGAAGGAATAGTTCAAGAATGAATAACATCTGTAGAAGTAGTTAATATTCGAATTGAAATTTTAAAGGGAATAATTATACGATTATCTACATCCAATAATCGGAAAGAATTATATTCAAAGTTTTTATTTATATAAGAATCAAATTCAAAATTATTAAATTCAGGATATTCATATCTTCAGTATCATTGGTGTCCAATACTTTTTACTGTAAAAAAAATTGGGTTTCATAATTCATCTGTAAAATATAAAATTTTTAAAGATGGAAAACAAATAAATAAAAGAATAATAGCTGGAATAATAGTTCAAATAATTTCAATAGTATGATGTTTTAAAAGAAATCGATTAATAAATTTATTATTAAAAATATCTATTAATATAAAAAGTGTAGTTGAAATAATTATGATTATAAATATTATAGTAAAATTATGAAATGATATAAGATTATCTGAATAAGGGGAATTTGAATCTTGAAATGAATATATATATCATGAAGAAATTTTTAATAAAAATTAAATAATTTTATATATGGATCTTAAATCCATTGCACTAATCTGCCATATTAAATTAAATTTTTAAAATTAATGGAATTTCCCTATAAGAATGATTTAAAGGGGGATTATGTATAATTCATTCTAAAGCTGTTTGATTAAATTTAAATAAAATTATTCGTTTTGAATATAATCTTTCAAAAATAATATAAATTATTACAATAATTCTGTTTAAAGTAATTAAAGATCCTATAGAGGAAAATAAATTTCAACATATATAAGAATCTGGATAATCTGAATATCGACGTGGTATTCCTATTATTCCTAAAAAATGTTGAGGAAAAAAAGTTATATTTACTCCAATAAATATTAAGAAAAATTGAATTTTTAATCAAGATTGGTTTATTGAAAGTCCAATGATTATAGGGAATCAGTGAATAATAGCGGCTATAATAGAAAAAATAGCTCCTATAGATAAAACATAATGAAAATGTCCTACAACATAGTATGTATCATGTAGGATAATATCAATAGAAGAATTAGATAATATAATTCCTGTTAATCCTCCTATGGTAAAAAGAAAAATAAATCCTAGAGTTCATATAATAGATATATTTATTTTTAATTTAGAGCCGTGATATGTTGCTAGTCATCTAAAAACTTTAATTCCTGTTGGAATTGCAATAATTATAGTAGCTGAGGTAAAATAAGCTCGAGTATCTACATCTAATCCGACGGTAAATATATGATGAGCTCATACAATAAAACCTAAAAGTCCAATTCTTAATATAGCATAAATTATTCCAATATTTCCAAAAGTTTCTTTTTTTCCTCTTTCATTAGAAATAATTTGGGAAATTAACCCAAATCCTGGAAGGATTAGAATATAGACTTCTGGGTGACCGAAGAATCAAAATAAATGTTGATAAAGAATTGGGTCTCCTCCTCCAGTTGGATCAAAAAAAGATGTATTAAAATTTCGGTCAAATAATAATATAGTAATAGCACCAGCTAATACTGGTAAGGAAAAAAGTAAAAGAATAGTTGTAATAAAAACAGATCAAGGAAATAAAGGTAATTGTATATGTTTTAAGGAAATATTTTTTATTATAATAATTGTAACAATAAAATTTAGTGATCCTATAATAGAAGATAATCCTGAAATATGTAAAGAAAAAATTGCTAAATCTACTGAGGGTGAAGAATGGTATAAATTTGAAGATAAAGGAGGATATACAGTTCATCCTGTTCCTGGTCTTGGATTTAAAAAATTTCTTAAAAGTAAAATTATTAAAGATGGGGGTAAAAGTCAAAATCTAATATTATTTATTCGGGGAAAAGCTATATCTGGAATTCCTAATATTAAAGGAATTAATCAATTTCCAAATCCCCCAATTAAAAATGGTATTACAAGAAAAAAAATTATTAAAAAAGCATGAGCTGTAACTAAAGAATTATAGATTTGGTCATTAGAAATTCATGATCCAGGAATACTTAATTCTATTCGAATAATAATTCTTATTGCTGAACCAATTATTCCAGATCATAAAGCAAATATTATATAAAGAATTCCAATATCTTTATGATTAGTAGAATAAAACCATTTAATTAAGATTTAAAAATATTATATTTTCAACTTTGAAGGTTGATAGTTTATTGTTAACTTAAAATCTTTATAAGTATTATGCCTGATAAAAGGATTAAATTGTAAATTTAATAATGAAATAAATTTTCTAATACTAAAAAATTAATAGATAAAAATTAAAAAAAAAAATTAAAGAAAAGGTTAAAATTAAATTAAAATTATTCTTGAAATAGAATTTTGGGAATTTTAATCAAGATTTTTTAGTTAATTTCGATAAAGTAAGTTGATAGTTAATAATATTTAAATAACTTCATGTTATAATAACTCTAGAAATTGCTAAAATAATTAAAAAGAAAATAGATTTTTGAATTAAAATATTTTCATAAAAAAAAAATCATTTTGCTATAAAAGAACTAAATGGAGGTAATATACTATAAGAAAAAATAATAATAATAAAAAGATAATTAAAATTTTTTATTCTATTTAAATTTAAAGTGAAAATTTTATTTTTAAAATTTATTTTTTCAAGTAAATAAAGTAATAGAAATGTATTTAATAAATAAATAATAAAATAAAAAATAAATGTTTGAGAATTAAGAAATGAAATAAAAATTAAGTAAGAGGAATGATTTATTGAGGAAAAAATTAGAATTTTTTTTAAATTTGTTTCTTCTATAATGAAAATAGAAGCAATAATTCTATTTATAGTTAAAAATATTAATAAATAAGAATTAAAGTAAATAGAAAATCTAATTAAATTAATAGGAATAATTTTTGCAAATGTGGAGAAAAAAAAAATTTCGTTTCAAGAGAGAAAAGGAAATGTATAAATTATTCATACATTAAAAGGAAAAATTCCTAATTTTAAGAATAATCTAAATATTAAGATTAAATTAGTATTAGTTTTTAATTGAATAATTAAATAATTTATTGAATAAATAAAATTTATAAAAATTAATAATCTAGAGATTCTAGAGATAAAAAAATAAATTAATCTGGGAATTTTATTTACATTATTAAAATTTAAATATCCAATAAAAATAAGAGAAAAAAATTCTAAAATTATTCATTTTATAAAAATATTTTCTAAAAAAAAAATAGATAATGAAAGTAAAATAAGGGAAAATTTAATAAAAATATTTAATTGGGAAATTTTTATAAATAATTTATAATTAAATTTAATTTAAATTATTTAACAATAGTATAAATATTATACATATATATTCTATCAAAATAATCCTTTTATCAGGCATATTGTTTTATTTATGTTTAAGTTTAATAATATATATATATATATATATATATATATATTAAATATATCTTAGTGTAAAAGCATTTAAAAATTTGAATTTTAAGGAACTAAAAAAATTAGTAGATATATAAAATTATAATATATAATTTTATTAAATATTTATAAAAGAAATTAATCTATATTTAGATCATGAGTCTAATAACTTAAATTTAGTTTATTTATAAAGATATAATTTAAAATTTATTTTTAATTGCAATTTAAATGTTATAAAATTAACTAATATCCAAATTAAAAAATTTTAATATTATATATATATATATATATATATATATATATATATATATATATATATATATATATATAATAATTATAAAATTAAGAAAATTAATAAAATTAAGGAATTTTGTATTAAAATTAAATATAGAATAATTTTTTAATATTTATAAGTTAAGTAAATAAATATTAAATAGAATTTAAAATTGTGAATAATATATATAATATTTATAATTTAAAATTGTGAAATAATATATATAATATATGATATATAAATATAATTTAAAATAAAGTATAATGGGATAAAATAAATTAAATTAATTTTTTTATAAAAATTAATTTTCAAAAAGATAATGATAAATTATTAAAGATCTAATATTAAAATTGTCTACTAGAATACAATAGCAAATAATATAAAATATTTTAATATAAGGAACTTTATATTTTTTTCAATTTTTTATAAGTTTGAATATAATTTTATATTTGTATTTTTTTAACATATATTTAAATTTGTAAAAATGTATTTAAATTGAAAATTTAATGTTTTATTGTAACTATTAAATAAGATTAAAATAAATTATATATATATATATATATATATA
The DNA here is from genome assembly GCF_051020975.1 of Osmia lignaria lignaria. Classification (NCBI taxonomy): domain Eukaryota; kingdom Metazoa; phylum Arthropoda; class Insecta; order Hymenoptera; family Megachilidae; genus Osmia; species Osmia lignaria. The sequence goes on along the minus strand of NW_027478362.1, from coordinate 8,901 downwards.
TATATATATATAATTTTAAAATTAAATTTATTATTAGAATTAATAGAATTAATTAATTTTAATTATTTAATTATTTATTTATATTTTGTTAAAATTAAATTAAAATTATTTAATAATTAAGAAATTAAAATTTTTTTATAATTATTTAAATATAAATTAAAGTTTAAATAATTATTAAATTATTTAATTTAATATTTATATTTTGATTTTTGTTTATTAAAATTAAATTTTTAATTTAATAATTAAAAAAGTTGTATTAAATATATTATTTTTATTAGAAAATTATATATTAAATAAAAATTAAATATTAAGGTATAGTAGAAAAGGGTTATATATTTTTAAAATATATAATCCTAACGTTCTTTAATATATATATATATATATATATTATAAATATAAATAAATTAAATTTTTAATTTAATAATTAAAAAAGTTATATTAAATAATATTATATTATTAAATATTAAGGTATAGAATAAAGAGTAGAGGATTATATATTTTTTAAGTATATAATCCTAACGTTCTTTAATGTTTATATATATATATATATATATATATATTATATATTAAATTTTTAATTTAATAATTAAAATTATATTAAATATTATTTTATTAAAAAATTATATATTAAATAAAAATTAAATTAAATATTAAGATTATAAAAATAAAGGATTATATATTTTTAAATATATAATCTTAATGTTTTTATATATATATATATATATATATATTAAAATTAAATTTTTAATTTAATAATTAAGAAAGTTATATTAATATTAATTAAATATTAAGGTATAGTATAAGGAGAATAGAGGATTATATATTTTATTTTTTAAGTATATAATCCTAACGTTCTTTAATATTATATATATATATATATATATATATATATATATATATATATTAAAATTAAATTTTTAATTTAATAATTAAGAAGGTTATATTAATATTAATTAAATATTAAGGTATAGTAATAAGGAGAATAGAGGATTATATATTTTATTTTTTAAGTATATAATCCTAACGTTCTTTAATATTATATATATATATATATATATATATATATATATATATATATATATATATATATATATATATATATATATAAAATTAAATTTTTAATTTAATAATTAAGAAGGTTATATTAATATTAATTAAATATTTAGGTATAGTATAAGGAGAATAAAGGATTATATATTTTATTTTTTAAGTATATAATCCTAACGTTCTTTAATATTTATATATATATATATATATATATATATATATATATATATATATATATATGTATATATATATATATATATATATATATATATAAATAAATTAAATTTTTAATTTAATAATTAATAAAGTTATATTAATATTAATTAAATATTAAGGTATAGATAAGGAGAATAGAGGAATAGAGGATTATATATTTTATTTTTTAAGTATATAATCCTAACGTTCTTTAATATTATATATATATATATATATATATATATATATATATATATATATATATATATATATATAAAATTAAATTTTTAATTTAATAATTAATAAAGTTATATTAATATTAATTAAATATTAAGGTATAGTATAAGGAGAATAGAGGATTATATATTTTTTAAGTATATAATCCTAATGTTCTTTAATATTTATATATATATATATATATATATATAAATAAATAAATATTAAATTTTTAATTTAATAATTAAGAAAGTTATATTAAATAATATTATTTTATTAAAAAATTATATATTAAATAAAAATTAAATATTAAGGAATAGAAAAATAAAGGATTATATATTTTTTAAATATATAATCCTAACGTTCTTTAATATATATATATATATATATATATATATATATATATATATATATATATATATATATATATTAAAATTAAATTTTTAATTTAATAATTAAGAAAATTATATTAATATTAATTAAATATTAAGGTATATGGAATAAAGGGTTATATATTTTTTTAAATATATAATTTTAACGTTCTTTAATATATATATATATATATATATATATATATATTAAAATTAAAAGTTTTTAATTTAATAATTAAAAAAGTTATATAAAATATTTTTATTAAAAAATTATATATTTAAATAAAAATTAAATATTAAAATAAGAAAGTAAGATTAGATATTTATCATAAATATATAAATTTTAATGTTTTAAAATTTTATATAAAAATTAAATTTTTAATTTAATAATCAAAAATATATTAAAATTATTTAAAAATAAAATTAAATTATAAGTAAATGATTATAATATATATATATATATATATATATATTATATTATATTTAAATTATAAATTTCTAATTTTAAAAAATATTTTTAAATTTGCAATTTAATGTTTTAAATAAACTATAGAAATTTAAAATTTATAATTTAATGTTTTATATTATAGAAATTTAAAATTATATATATATATATATATATATATATATATATATTAAATATTTATATAAAAATAATATTATTATTTATCTCAGTATAATATTAATTAATTAATATAAATTCTTTCCCACAGATTAATATATTTATTATATATTAAATATTTATATAAAAATAATATTATTATTTATCCCAGTATAATATTAATTAATTAATATAAATTCCTTCTCACAGATCAATATTTAATTTTTATATTTAATTTTTATATAAAAATAATATTATTATTTATCCCAGTATAATATTAATTAATTAATATAAATTCCTTCCCATAGACTAATATATTTATTATATATTAAATATTTATATAAAAATAATATTATTATTTATCCCAGTATAATATTAATTAATTAATATAAATTCCTTCCCATAGACTAATATATTTATTATATATTAAATATTTATATAAAAATAATATTATTATTTATCCCAGTATAATATTAATTAATTAATATAAATTCTTTCTTATAGACTAATATATTTATTATATATTAAATATTTATATAAAAATAATATTATTATTTATCCCAGTATAATATTAATTAATTAATATAAATTCCTTCCCATAGACTAATATATTTATTATATATTAAATATTTATATAAAAATAATATTATTATTTATCCCAGTATAATATTAATTAATTAATATAAATTCCTTCCCATAGACTAATATATTTATTATATATTAAATATTTATATAAAAATAATATTATTATTTATCCCAGTATAATATTAATTAATTAATATAAATTCCTTCCCATAGACTAATATATTTATTATATATTAAATATTTATATAAAAATAATATTATTATTTATCCCAGTATAATATTAATTAATTAATATAAATTCCTTCCCATAGACTAATATATTTATTATATATTAAATATTTATATAAAAATAATATTATTATTTATCCCAGTATAATATTAATTAATTAATATAAATTCCTTCCCATAGACTAATATATTTATTATATATTAAATATTTATATAAAAATAATATTATTATTTATCCCAGTATAATATTAATTAATTAATATAAATTCCTTCCCATAGACTAATATATTTATTATATATTAAATATTTATATAAAAATAATATTATTATTTATCCCAGTATAATATTAATTAATTAATATAAATTCCTTCCCATAGACTAATATATTTATTATATATTAAATATTTATATAAAAATAATATTATTATTTATCCCAGTATAATATTAATTAATTAATATAAATTCCTTCCCATAGACTAATATATTTATTATATATTAAATATTTATATAAAAATAATATTATTATTTATCCCAGTATAATATTAATTAATTAATATAAATTCCTTCCCATAGACTAATATATTTATTATATATTAAATATTTATATAAAAATAATATTATTATTTATCCCAGTATAATATTAATTAATTAATATAAATTCCTTCCCATAGACTAATATATTTATTATATATTAAATATTTATATAAAAATAATATTATTATTTATCCCAGTATAATATTAATTAATTAATATAAATTCCTTCCCATAGACTAATATATTTATTATATATTAAATATTTATATAAAAATAATATTATTATTTATCCCAGTATAATATTAATTAATTAATATAAATTCTTTCTTATAGACTAATATATTTATTATATATTAAATATTTATATAAAAATAATATTATTATTTATCCTAGTATAATATTAATTAATTAATATAAATTCCTTCCCATAGACTAATATATTTATTATATATTAAATATTTATATAAAAATAATATTATTATTTATCCCAGTATAATATTAATTAATTAATATAAATTCTTTCTTATAGACTAATATATTTATTATATATTAAATATTTATATAAAAATAATATTATTATTTATCCCAGTATAATATTAATTAATTAATATAAATTCTTTTCCATAGACTAATATATTTATTATATATTAAATATTTATATAAAAATAATATTATTATTTATCTCAGTATAATATTAATTAATTAATATAAATTCTTTCTTATAGACTAATATATTTATTATATATTAAATATTTATATAAAAATAATATTATTATTTATCCCAGTATAATATTAATTAATTAATATAAATTCCTTTCCATAGACCAATATTTAATTTTTATATTTAATTTTTATATTAAAATTAAATTGATTTCCTTCCTACAGACCAATATTTAATTTTTATATTTAATTTTTATATTAAAATTAAATTGATTTCCTTCCTACAGATCAATATTTAATTTTTATATTTAATTTTTATATTAAAATTAAATTGATTTTCTTCCCACAGACCAATATTTAATTTTTATATTTAATTTTTATATTAAAATTAAATTGATTTTCTTCCTACAGATCAATATTTAATTTTTATATTTAATTTTTATATTAAAATTAAATTGATTTCCTTCCCACAGACCAATATTTAATTTTTATATTTAATTTTTATATTAAAATTAAATTGATCTTTCCCACAGATTAATATTTAATTTTTATATTTAATTTTTATATTAAAATTAAATTGATTTCCTTCCTACAGATCAATATTTAATTTTTATATTTAATTTTTATATTAAAATTAAATTGATTTTTTCTACAGACCAATATTTAATTTTTATATTTAATTTTTATATTAAAATTAAATTGATTTCCTTCCCACAGACCAATATTTAATTTTTATATTTAATTTATATATTAAAATTAAATTGATCTTTCCCACAGATCAATATTTAATTTTTATATTTAATTTTTATATTAAAATTAAATTGATTTCCTTCCTACAGACCAATATTTAATTTTTATATTTAATTTTTATATTAAAATTAAATTGATTTCCTTCCCACAGACCAATATTTAATTTTTATATTTAATTTTTATATTAAAATTAAATTGATTTCCTTCCCACAGACCAATATTTAATTTTTATATTTAATTTTTATATTAAAATTAAATTGATTTCCTTCCCACAGATCAATATTTAATTTTTATATTTAATTTTTATATTAAAATTAAATTGATCTTTCCCACAGATCAATATTTAATTTTTATATTTAATTTTTATATTAAAATTAAATTGATCTTTCTCACAGATCAATATTTAATTTTTATATTTAATTTTTATATTAAAATTAAATTGATCTTTCTCACAGATCAATATTTAATTTTTATATTTAATTTTTATATTAAAATTAAATTGATTTCCTTCTCACAGATCAATATTTAATTTTTATATTAAAATTAAATTGATCTTTTCCACAGACCAATATTTAATTTTTATATTTAATTTTTATATTAAAATTAAATTGATTTCCTTCCCACAGATCAATATTTAATTTTTATATTTAATTTTTATATTAAAATTAAATTGATTTCCTTCCCACAGATCAATATTTAATTTTTATATTTAATTTTTATATTAAAATTAAATTGATTTCCTTCCCACAGACCAATATTTAATTTTTATATTTAATTTTTATATTAAAATTAAATTGATCTTTCCTACAGACCAATATTTAATTTTTATATTTAATTTTTATATTAAAATTAAATTGATCTTTCTCACAGATCAATATTTAATTTTTATATTTAATTTTTATATTAAAATTAAATTGATTTCCTTCCCACAGACCAATATTTAATTTTTATATTTAATTTTTATATTAAAATTAAATTGATTTCCTTCCCACAGACCAATATTTAATTTTTATATTTAATTTTTATATTAAAATTAAATTGATTTTTCCCACAGATCAATATTTAATTTTTATATTTAATTTTTATATTAAAATTAAATTGATTTCTTTTCCACAGACCAATATTTAATTTTTATATTTAATTTTTATATTAAAATTAAATTGATTTCCTTCCCACAGACCAATATTTAATTTTTATATTTAATTTTTATATTAAAATTAAATTGATCTTTCCCACAGATCAATATTTAATTTTTATATTAAAATTAAATTGATCTTTCCTACAGACCAATATTTAATTTTTATATTTAATTTTTATATTAAAATTAAATTGATCTTTCCTACAGACCAATATTTAATTTTTATATTTAATTTTTATATTAAAATTAAATTGATCTTTCTCACAGATCAATATTTAATTTTTATATTTAATTTTTATATTAAAATTAAATTGATTTCCTTCCCACAGACCAATATTTAATTTTTATATTTAATTTTTATATTAAAATTAAATTGATTTCCTTCCCACAGACCAATATTTAATTTTTATATTTAATTTTTATATTAAAATTAAATTGATTTTTCCCACAGATCAATATTTAATTTTTATATTTAATTTTTATATTAAAATTAAATTGATTTCTTTTCCACAGACCAATATTTAATTTTTATATTTAATTTTTATATTAAAATTAAATTGATTTCCTTCCCACAGACCAATATTTAATTTTTATATTTAATTTTTATATTAAAATTAAATTGATCTTTCCCACAGATCAATATTTAATTTTTATATTAAAATTAAATTGATCTTTCCTACAGACCAATATTTAATTTTTATATTTAATTTTTATATTAAAATTAAATTGATCTTTCTCACAGATCAATATTTAATTTTTATATTTAATTTTTATATTAAAATTAAATTGATTTCCTTCCCACAGACCAATATTTAATTTTTATATTTAATTTTTATATTAAAATTAAATTGATTTCCTTCCCACAGACCAATATTTAATTTTTATATTTAATTTTTATATTAAAATTAAATTGATCTTTCCCACAGATCAATATTTAATTTTTATATTTAATTTTTATATTAAAATTAAATTGATCTTTCTCACAGATCAATATTTAATTTTTATATTTAATTTTTATATTAAAATTAAATTGATCTTTCTCACAGATCAATATTTAATTTTTATATTTAATTTTTATATTAAAATTAAATTGATTTCCTTCCCACAGATCAATATTTAATTTTTATATTAAAATTAAATTGATCTTTCCCACAGACCAATATTTAATTTTTATATTTAATTTTTATATTAAAATTAAATTGATTTCCTTCCCACAGATCAATATTTAATTTTTATATTTAATTTTTATATTAAAATTAAATTGATTTCTTTCCCACAGATCAATATTTAATTTTTATATTTAATTTTTATATTAAAATTAAATTGATTTCCTTCCCACAGACCAATATTTAATTTTTATATTTAATTTTTATATTAAAATTAAATTGATCTTTCCTACAGACCAATATTTAATTTTTATATTTAATTTTTATATTAAAATTAAATTGATCTTTCTCACAGATCAATATTTAATTTTTATATTTAATTTTTATATTAAAATTAAATTGATTTCCTTCCCACAGACCAATATTTAATTTTTATATTTAATTTTTATATTAAAATTAAATTGATTTCCTTCCCACAGACCAATATTTAATTTTTATATTTAATTTTTATATTAAAATTAAATTGATTTTTCTCACAGATCAATATTTAATTTTTATATTTAATTTTTATATTAAAATTAAATTGATTTCTTTTCCACAGACCAATATTTAATTTTTATATTTAATTTTTATATTAAAATTAAATTGATTTCCTTCCCACAGACCAATATTTAATTTTTATATTTAATTTTTATATTAAAATTAAATTGATTTCCTTCCCACAGATCAATATTTAATTTTTATATTAAAATTAAATTGATCTTTCTTACAGACCAATATTTAATTTTTATATTTAATTTTTATATTAAAATTAAATTGATCTTTCTTACAGATTAATATTTAATTTTTATATTTAATTTTTATATTAAAATTAAATTGATTTCCTTCCCACAGACCAATATTTAATTTTTATATTTAATTTTTATATTAAAATTAAATTGATCTTTCCCACAGATCAATATTTAATTTTTATATTTAATTTTTATATTAAAATTAAATTGATCTTTCTCACAGATCAATATTTAATTTTTATATTTAATTTTTATATTAAAATTAAATTGATCTTTCCCACAGACCAATATTTAATTTTTATATTTAATTTTTATATTAAAATTAAATTGATCTTTCCCACAGATCAATATTTAATTTTTATATTTAATTTTTATATTAAAATTAAATTGATTTCCTTCCCACAGACCAATATTTAATTTTTATATTTAATTTTTATATTAAAATTAAATTGATTTCCTTCCCACAGACCAATATTTAATTTTTATATTTAATTTTTATATTAAAATTAAATTGATTTCCTTTCCACAGACCAATATTTAATTTTTATATTTAATTTTTATATTAAAATTAAATTGATTTCCTTCCCACAGACCAATATTTAATTTTTATATTTAATTTTTATATTAAAATTAAATTGATTTCCTTCCCACAGACCAATATTTAATTTTTATATTTAAT